>NW_024040152.1:34799502-34832597 GCF_014851395.1 Micropterus salmoides
TCCAGGGGCGAGTTCAATCTCAAAACTTTTTGCACCGGTTTGCAACATTTTCAGATTGAACGACATGTTTCCTTGCAACGTTGCGCAACGTTCTGCAACGGGCTTCGAGGTTTGTTTTCTCCCGTTTGGTGGGCAGGTCTCAGGTGTTACCCAATCAGCTGCGACAAGTTTGTAAACACAACGGTGTTAAGAAGGCAGGGAAATGCAGTGCGCTTGCGTAAACAGCAGGGTGTTCAGGGAACCACCGTTTCCGTTGTGAAAAACGTTTTCCCACGTTTTGTTGGCGCTGAACTCGCCCAAGAAGCTGCCAGTCTCGTGATGCTGATTGGAGCAGTGCTCCACCACTTCCTCCAATCCCGTAGCTGCCAGCAAGACCGCTCCCCCTTCAAATAGGGTGCCATCCTGTTCCAGGCAGCTCTCATTCTTGTGATCAGCTTGCTTCATTGCCACTGGTGTTATTTCGTTGACTGTGTTTGAGTGGAATCGTTTGTCTTAGCATTGCTGCTAATTACTAGATTACCTTTGTGTGTTTGGTTTTCCCTACTCGAAGTATCAGTGGTGAGCTTAAACTGTGATCTGTGTTCTCATCTCAGAAACTAGGCCAGGGTTAGTTAACACTGATGCTTTTGCACACCTGTAGGCTTTCTTTCTTAGTTTCACTAGGTTTAGGAGTGCTACGCTCTTTGTGTTTGGTTTGAAGTAACTAGAGAGGTTTTGTTTCATGCTTTTATTTTAGCGGTTAGTAATCTCATTCCTAGAGATCTCCTTTTGTTATTTATTTTCAATTGTTTCCGCAGCACCCATTTGCTTGTTTCTGTTGGTTGAAAATCCCTTTTGTTAAAACTCTGTAAAATAAATAACTAACATACCAAATCCATCTGGTTTGTGTTGCTTCCCTTTCCCCTATGAGCTGGGTCGTAACAGTCTCACAATTCAGTTGCTGGTGTTTTGATCTCTCCTGTCTTTTTCCCTTCCTCATGCACCTTTTGAAGTAGGTGAGGCTGTGCTAGAAATCCTTATTCTTCTTCTATCTAGAGTGTTGCACTAATGTATGTGGGGCGTGGAGTGGGGCTGAGGCGAAGGTTCAAAGTCAAACTTTGATCTGATCTTTGCTGCCAATGGATGAAGGCTACTGGCTGTGCTGTGAATCAAGATGTAGGACGTTATAACGGGGAGTATTCTTATATAGTCATTCTAAATTAGCCTTTAGGTTCAGCTACCTAGTTTATTTCACTTAACTAATTGACTTAACAAAACAGTGTTCACATTGTACCCTACAGAAAGAGTTGTTTCTCTTGGTAATGAGGTAACAGCTCAGGAGAGATTATAAAACTTAAATTGTTAGAAACTAACAAACTGCAATTTCACAAAACGAGGACCATACCAATGTGATGTACAAAAGGCAGTTTATTCGGATAATGAAGTATTTATGATGTAGGGGTCGAGAGGAGAGGGATAAAGGATTCAAGAACGGAGGGATTAAGGGGGTTGTCAGGGTTTTTGGTGGCCGGAGCGACTAGGAACCTGGGGGTTGAGACTCAGGGTGAGGGTGAGACAAACGGGAGAGAACGGTTTGCAACGACTTTGTGACGGTGATTGGATTAGGAAGGCACAGGTGGAGGAATTGAATGAGGCGCAGGACGGTGGATTAGTAAGAGAGAAACATGGTGTTGTTCCTGAACTTTAGTTATATCTTTATTAATAGTTTTTTTGGCCACTTGGCAGAAGAAATTGTGAATGCAAGATCGACCTGTCATTTCGTAAGATGATATTTGTTGGCACTTGTTAGCAACCAGTTGCTTATTAACACATCCAGCAGTTACAGAACATCATTACACAGTCATGTTTTTGTCCACCTTATGATAGGTCTGTTTTTGGCCTTTACCAGCTCCTGAGGAAAATATCTGGCTGTTTAGCTGCTAAATGTTCACCAGCCAGTCACTAACTTTGCCTGTCTGCTGTTTTTGTGGTATGAGAGTGGTGAAAGTGAACCACATATATCCATTTTACTGCCCCTATGGAGTCTACCATGTACCCCCTACAAGGTCATTCTCTACTGGCCTAAATGTGCAACCATGTTATTGGATGAATTCTAATGGCTACCTTGTTAGGGTTTGTTGGTTAAAAGGAACCCAGATATAGAGGTAGTTGTTAAAAGGAGAATCACAGTGATTTAATTGGAGTTACAAACAGTGAATGGGCAAGATTAACTCCAGGCTGTGAATCTCCGTCAGCGGGCAGGCAGTTGGAGAGAGGACAAAAACCAAAGAAGACAGAACTAAGCAGAGCTCTCCAGACTCAGAGACAGAAACCTGAGAAAAAGAAGACAGGATGTCAGAAAGGTTCAGGAATCAAAAATCACAAAAATCCGTATCTTAATGCTGAGGCCGTAGGAAGTGTACCACTGGTAGTGAACAGCTGATCTTACAAAGACTGAAGTGAAGATCCAAGGTTTTTGACTGCAGGGGTTGATTGTGGTCAATTACATTCTAAAGGATGAAAGTCTGTCTGTAAACATCTAAGGCTGTAGAAAAGCACCATCTCTCTCGTCCTTGGCTGTGTAGGCAGTGACTCGTTCTATCTACACAGCTGTTGTCATGGACCCACGGAGAAAGACTGCAGTATCAACTATTGCTAGGCACATACTGTCCCAGCCACACATCGCTTCTATGTTTTAAAATTATGAATTACTTCTTTTTAGGAGGTGAATATAATGTAAATTGTATATCTGTGCAGTAGGACAAGACCATTATATGGTACCACAATTTGCTGTCTTTATAGCCAGCAATAAGGATCTTCATTCCAGAAAGTTAACTGTATCTCCCTTTAAAATCTATGGCTGCAACCATATAATGTGAGTACTGCCCCACCCCTCTATTAAGTCTCCTGCCAGCTGCCCCATATAAGAGGACAGGGCCATTAGTTTTCCCATCATGCAATGCTGTGTGGGTTGGCATATGTCAACAGCAATACAAAGAGCCAGCAAAATGCCTGTCAAAGGAAGGGATGGCCTTCACCAAAGTGTCCCCAATTAATTTAAACCATCTGGAGTGTGTCCCCTGTTACCTGTGTTAGATGATTACAAGATATGGGGTGGGTTATGGTGGCTTGATAAAGAAAGATGTGAAGCTGTTCTTTAGCAACTTTATATAGGGGAGACCGGATATGGTTGTAACATGGGGAGAGTTGTAACAACACCAATTCCACCAAGTAAATAATAAGATAGGAGTTATGTGATCATTTCAGTATTTACCTACTTCCTCCCTGATCAGGCATGCTGGTTATCAAGTCTGGAAACAGTTACATTCAATAGATATATATAAAAAACGATTGAGGTCAGAAAGTAAATTTGACCAAGACTACATTTTGTTTAGCTTCTATACTATTGCAGATAAAATTGTTTGACTTACAGTAGATTGAAATGTACTTTCTTAGGCAACATGTGATGTGTTTTTTTCCCTTTCTAATTTCAAACCACTATGCTAAAACAGTGAGCTAAACAATGGCTGACAGGGGTAGAGGCAGTACTTCCCATTCGCATGTTGTTCACAAGTTGGCGTGTGTATCAGCACCCAATCTTTTCCATATCTCCACCAGTGGAGAGGGCAGAGAAGCATACAGGCAGCTTGTGAGTGCAAATGCACAAGAAAAAGTCCCAATACACCAAAGAGTGAAATATAGAAGTGCCAGTACTGAGTACCGGCCCACTTCAAGCACTGACTGTGATTCTGTTTAAGAATATCCACACATTAACATACACAGACACACGCATCTATTTAGTTAGACCTCAGGATGGACAGAGATAGTCTTTTATTAAGTACATTGTAGTAGTATTTATTAAGTATACTGTTAAGTAGGTTTATTCTATAGATAAATTTACATACAGATACTGTACAGCGAGTCAGACAGTCTGTTACAGGGACAGAAGCATATCATATAGTGTGGCATCTATTTTGCTTCTTTTGTCTTATTGTTACAAGCTACCCCAATCCAGGGGGAAGGGAACACAATGCATTTGACATCACCTCACGAGATCTGTGATCTTGAAGAGGATTGAATTGGTGCCGTTTGAAGTGAACAAGGTACTTTGTATAAAGGTTTGAGAACTCTAGCTACAAAATTCAGAGTCATAGCTGATGAAGCAAAAAGTGTTACAACCAAACCCGGTCTCCCCCATGTAAACATTTGAAAAGATGATTGTGATAATTCAAATTTCCCTACAGATACCCCACCACTCCAAGAAATCTTTGACTCTGTAAAATTGTGATGAATTAATGTTTTCACATTAATTCACTTAATTTGGTTGATTTGATTGTTTGATTATATTTTCTCTGAACGTTATCTCCATACACAAAAGGTTATTTGCATGTGTTAAAAAACTCCCACAAACAACAACAAAGACAACCTCTGTCATCAGTGGTAGCTGCAACCCTTTTTACAAGACGTTAAGTGCAATTTATACTTCTGTGTCAAATCGACGGCGTAGGCTACGGGCTACGCCATCGCCTGACGTGCACCTCCTCAAAAATGTAACTACACGTCGAGTTGACGCGGACCGTAAGCTGTGCGATTGGTCAGCTGGGTAGCCTCCCAATGCCTCCGAGCTGAACGGAAGTACCCCTTGCTTTGAAGTAACATTTACTAGCTGCCAAAACGGTGGCTGTAACACAGTGAATGAATATATTTGACCGTCGCAACCCGAGCGAAATGACTCGTTTCACTATCAGAATGTGATCCACTCGGTCAGTAACATTTGAAAATGCGATACCAGCTGCATGTTTACAATTTTACCCCCCATTTATGTTAGCGGAGCGCTAAACCGGAAGTTAGCCTGCTCGGCCGGCAAAAGTCAACACAGTGGACGCTGTAGCGCTACTGCCGACTAGTGTTTTGTGTAATTGCAGAATGATGGACACACCTACGCACAAGTATAAATGTATGGCTACGTGCGTAGCCTACAGCGTAGGTACACACGTAGACCCTGCGCAGGAGTATAAATGGGCCTTTACCAAATCACTCATTAGATAGAATAATGAGACTAAATACAAAATCTAGCATTATAAGGAAATAGTGCAGTGCGCTGACAAATAAGGGTGTGGCACAAGGGTGGTGGTGTACACTGTTGGTTCAAATCCCATCTTGTTCACACATAGACCATTGGTTTTCTTTAACCATGACAAATGCAGTCAAACGCTCATTAATCTTAACTCAGTCTTGTTGTCAACGCTACCATGGCCATTAAATGCAAAACAGGCATTTACCATCTTTAAAAGGGTAATTCCACAAATTAGTATAGCATGGCCATAGAGCTTGGGGACTAAAAAACAGATTTAAAAAAATAAAAATAAAACTTCAAACTGGTGCAGCACAGGCTTTGTAATTTTGACTTTGAAATCCTTTGAATGGGACAAGCCTTGATGTAACTTGATGTATATCTTTGCCACAGTGTTGGCCTAAGCTTTCCCTTTTAACATTTGGATTCTCCAAGCAGAAATGACCCAAATGTCACCATCAGGGTTATTTTGTTAGACTTGACAAAGCTCGTCCAGAGCCACATAAGACATTAGGTCATTGGTGAAAAGCCTTGTCACATGAAACATTGTTGCTCACTCTTATCTACGGAATGTAGCTCTCAAGACACCAATTTATCACTAAATTTGTTGAAATTATGTCACTTGCTTTATGTAGTGACAAATTCTCTAAGTTGGCTATTGATGACAGTAAGGTCTCTACAGTTTGGTATTGTGATGTTGCAGGATATTCCTGGAATAGTAAAACTGTGCATTTTATTCACATTAAAAAAAGGTTGTATACAGACAAAACAGGGAAAAGTATGTTGGCAAATGGTGCAATGCATTTTGATGACATTGTTTTACTGTAGATTGTTGTTTGCTTAATATTCCAGTGTAGTGTATCGTTGTAATTATACTTACGAGGGCATACACTGGAAAGTCTGACTTCAGCTGTCATATGTTGTTAATTAACCCAGTGGATGAGAGAATTAAATCAATATGTGAGTGGCAGAAACTATTTAAGTCCATAATTGAATATCATTAAATGGGACAGACAAAACCTGTGGGATCTCCTGCTTAATTGTGCAAGCATAATACATTTGTCTCTTTTTTCCTTGTTCCTGGTGGTGGAAAAAGAAATTCAAGATACATGAGACATGTGTACATTTTACAAAAGCAAACGAAACTTTGGGAAAATGTGTGGGATAACTGCATTAGCTGACATGAAACAGGCTGCTGCTGATATGTGGTTTTGTCTGTTCTCTGCCCGGTGTCAACTCACACTGGAAATAGCAGTGGAGCATTTAGCCTGCCCCACATTGTTGAAGTGTTGTTAATTTGTCATTTTGTGTGCTTATACTACCAATAACAGCTCTCTGTGAACCAGTTTAGTTCCGTTTTTGGCATGGCCACATAGCTCATAAGGAACATTTCAGAACAGGAGGCTTGCAAAAGTAGTCACGCCCCTTGAAATATTTCCTTTTTTATTGCCTTAAAACCTGCAGTTAAAATGGATTTCTTTTGGGGGGGTATCATTTGATTTATACAACATGCCTACTACTTTGAAGAAGCAAAATATTTTTTATTGTGAAACAAACTAAAAATAAGCCAACAAAACTTGAGCGTGATGGCAGAAACAGAAACCCGATGACCAGGATTTCTGTTTGTCTGAGTTCAGCTGGAGAAAATTATTTTACATCCATTTTTTAACTTCACAAAGGCAGTCGGTAAGTGAACTCAGCATTCCAGGATCTGTGGATCTGACGGGAAGGTACATTTGTGTGTCATCAGCATAAATATAAAAAGAAATGCCATGTTTATGGATAATATGTCCAAGGGCAAGAAGATACAAGGAAAACAAAATGGGTCCTAAGACCGACCCCTGAGGCACAGATTCTTCAATTCAATTCTTTCTAGAATCTTTGCAATAAAAGGCAATTTTGAAATTGGTCTAAAATTATGTGGGAGGGAGGAATCTAAACCAGGTTTCTTTAAAAGTGGGTTCATGCAAGCCATTTTAAAATAATCAGGGACACAACCAGTTGATAGGGAGCTGTTGAAAACAGAGATCAAATGGGGCCCAACAGAATATATTACTTTCAGTAAAAACTTTGTAGGTATTACATCAAGTGGGCTGGAGGACACTCTCATTTGTGATACTGTTTTTAAAAGCTCAGACAAGTCGATGGGTTAAAACTCTCTTGTTGCTGATGAGGGACCTCTGAGTAAGAGGCCGCGGGGGTAATAGAGGCTCTGATTGACGCCACCTTATTGGTAAAATAAGATAAAAACATCAAAATCATTACTTCCAGCTGAGGCACAAGGAGGGGTTGGGTTTACCAGCTGATCCACAGTCTTAAACAGAAACCTGGGGTTGTGTTTATGTGTAGTAATGAGTTCAGAAAAATAGTGTGTTCTCACATCCTTAACCATGTTATTGTAGTTAATTAATAAATCCTTCAGACTGAGGTAATGGACTTGGAGACTGGATTTTTTTCCATCTGCGCTCTGCTTTCCTGCATTCCCTTTTTAGGCTGCGAATTCTGTCATTTATCCAGGGTTGCTTACTAGCTTTAGACGTAGGCCTAACCTTTAGAGGAGCAGTAAAATTTAGTGACGACAAGCAGATATGATTGAAGTGATCGACCAGATTGTTGGTGTTGGAATCAGACAGATGTTGGCTTTGGCTCTGAAAGAATGTGCAAAACTTTGAAACAGTTTGTTCATTAAAGAAGCGAGAACACACAGGGCTTGGTGAGGCGGCATGAGTAACAGGCGAATCGCAGCTAAAAACAATACATCTGTGGTCAGATATGTGGTCATGTCCACTAATTCCACAGAGGAAATGCTGACACCCAGGGTAAAAACCAGTGTATGTGTTACGCGTAGCTGTGAGGCTACACGGAGTATCAGAGTCTGGACCCAAACACAGACACGGAAGACAGAAGAAATGCAGTTGGTGAGATTTATTGGAACAAACAGGTGAAACTTACAAGTGTTGAGATTGTGGCAGTCCAAATTCACACAGGAAGCAGCCACTGAAAACGAGTGGAGTCCTTAAAAGGTAACATCCAAAACCCGAAACAGCTACTCTAAAAAGTGGGAACACACGAGAGACATGGATCGGACTAATACAACGAACCAGCCCTGAGTGAAGGAAGCAAACCACTTAAGTGCAGGTGAGGGAGAAACTAATCACACACACACACACACACACACACACACACACACACGTGAAAACACTAGACAATCAGTAAGACCACAACCACAGGAAGTAAAACAAGACGACGACACTGGAGGTACGCATCTCCAAACTAATACAGGAAATACTCAAAACACACACCCACCACACCAGTACCATGACAGTATGACCACGGTTATGTGTTTGCCCTTTGACATGTTGTTTGAAGTTAAAAGAAGTGGCCATATTTAAAACGTCAGTTGCATTAACATTGGTGGGGTCATCAACATGAATATTAAAATCGCCACAAAGAACAATTCTGTCATAATTAAAAACCAGAGTAGATAAAAATTCAGGAAGTTCTGATAAAAATCCTCCAGCCGTTTTTGGAGGGTGATAAATTATAACAAATATGATAGGTTGCAGCCCTCCAAGTTTAAGAGTGAGAACTTCAAAAGGAGTTAAATTCATCACAGCGTACTTGATGACATTTAAAATATTTCCTATACACACTCACTAGCCCACCACCACGACAACTTGACTAAAACAATCATATTGAGGCGGACACAGTTCAGCTAGCTGGCTATAGTCATTCATTTGCAACCAGGATTCAGTTAAAATTAAATCTAGATTTGCAGACAAGATAAAATCCTTTAAGATAAAAGTCTTACTTGAAAGTGATCTCAGATTGAAGAGAGCCATTTTAAATGAGTTTGTTCTGGGTGCTGGAGTTGGTGCAGTTGTCCTAATCCTTATAAGATTACTATCATTTTTGTGTGGGATGTGCACATTTCGGTTTACTGGTCTATGCGTGATGATGACAGGAATAGAAGTCTTTGGAACAGCGCTGGGAGCAGACGGCTTTACATGCCAGCAGGTGGAGACAGTTGTTTGTGGCAGTGAGGCAGAGATCTGTTCAGTGAGCGGTGGTGTGTCCAGCTGTGCTGCATGAATGATTAGTCATTCACGTAAATCATGTGTAGACCGCACCACATGCTGTATGTGAGCAGCTAACATTTCTGTTTGTTTGGGTGAAGTCCGTCTGTCTTAAAAAAAGAGACATTCTTTGCCAGAAAATATTAAAGTTATCGACATAACACACACCGTGAGACCTGCAGGCGGACTGGAGCCAGTCGTGGAGGCCAAGGAGTCTACTGAAGCAGCCAGCACCGTGACCAACTGTGGGAATGGGACAAGAGACTTTCCACACTGCTTTAAAAAGTTAAAAGATGGTTAAAATCTGATTTTGTCAGCTCAGACTGCTGAAGAGCTGTGTCATTTGTTCCCACATGGACTATCACTCTTGTGATGGAGGATGGGAGCGATGGCATCAGGTCCTGGAGTTTTTTTAAATGTCAGCCGTAGTGGCACCGGGGAAGCAGTGAGCAGTAGCGTTAAAGAAATGAATGTTTCTGGTTATGGAGTCACCAATTATTAGTGTGGTTGGGGAGAAAAGTGGATGAGGAGATGCCGGTTGTGGGGTTCCAGAGCAGGACTGAGCAGAATCTGCTTCAACACTGCGTTCGGGCTGAGGATGGAGTGTGTGAGCTGCTGAGTGTTGTGTTAGAGTAGCAGTAACAGACCTGAGAGGAGGGCTACCCGACGGTGCAGGGTAGAGACGGCTTCCGAAGCGTCTGAGCACAGCCTCCTTCAGGATCCTACGACGGGAAGCAGAGGTTTTTGACTGGGATGACGGCCACAGATCAGGCCCAGCGGCAGACTGGTGGCCCAGCCGATCACCGTTTCCTGCCAGTGCAGGAATGTAGCCAGTGGAGAAGATACAACAGGGTCGGACGGCACTGTCCGTTGAAAGAGATCCGTATCAGGGAGACTCGAAGCCGCAGGTGCATCCGCTGGATGGACCGAGTGTCGTTGGAGAGGCGAATGTGCGGAGGAGAGGCAGCCCCGTCCGAGCCTCTCTTGCAGCCACGGACCACCACTTCAGCCCAGGTTGACTGATGCTTCGGAGTCAAGCAGGAGGAAAGCCTTGGAAGGGTAGAGGGGTCACATAGCACAGTGTCCTGGATGTTAGCGGTTGCGCTAATAGAAACAGTCTGTTTGGCTTGTACTGAAGCCACATCCATAAAGCCATTCAGCAGGGAATCTTTCTCTTTGAGTTCCTCTGAAAGTCGTCGGATGTCTTCCATAAGGTCAGCAATCTTTTTGTTCGCTTTCTTAAGGAGTGTGCAGTCCTAATGGGGCAGAGTTATCTCGGCTAGCATAATGTTAGTCGCCGGAGCTTTGTTGTGATCAGTAGCGTTGGTAGCGTTTTTACGGTCATCTAGCTTAAAATCCATAAGATGACTAAAATCCTTAACCCACGTAAAACTTAAAAATGTAACGTAAAAGTGTGGATTAAAACTGGATAAGAGTCCGTTTTAAGACGGAGATTCCGACAGGTAGCTACAGACGACAACGCATGTACAGAGTGCAGATTACGTCAGCGATTACGTCAGCGATCTTGTGACTTACTACGTAAGAGTTTTTACCTAAGTGAGAGATATCGGATCAATGGCAAAACTCGCAATTAGATTTTTTCACAAATTGTTTAGAAACAGACACAGTACTGATGCACTCTTGATAAAGTTTTTGCTAGAAATAGGCCAAAGCTAATACGTCTCTGGAGTAATTTCCATTAGCCACTTTGTGCTTATACAAGACTAGGTCAAAACCTATGTGGCTGGACCTTGCATGGTGGGAAAAAGCGTGTTTAAATAAACAGCTCAGGCAAACACTTGTCTTTCTGTGTTGTGTGAATTTTATTCAAGTCTTCTGCAGAAGGAACTCACAGAGTACCATCTAAGTGAGCTGCAGTGTAACGGCTCATTCAGCTTTTATCTTAGTCTCAGGGTCGGAGTACTAGCTCATCAAAGGAACATGGTGTCTTTCAGTGTTCCCTAGGGGACACTCAATCTGGATCTATAGAAAGACACCCATGTCCAAGGTACATGTGGTGAACCACTTAAAGTCATGACCCCTCTGGACATGTTAAAGCATCACACACATTTACCTTCCATTGACCCCATACCCAAGAGGCTGGAGGCCCCTAGTGAGATTAGTTACATGGCAGTGTTTTGAAGATGGTTCTCATGAAATTCCCATTACAGTGCTAAACAGTGTTTAGTCCAGTTTTAGTCGAGGTATGTTTCACTCAGACAAGATACAACAATCAAGATACAATCACTTGTCCGACATTGATCCTTCCCAACCACTTTCAAAAGGGCTCTTGTTACACCCTTTCTCAAAAAGTCCTCCCTTGACCCTACTCAAGTTGAGAACTATCGTCCAGTTTCACTTCACTACTATTTCTATCTAGAGCTATCAAACGAGCAGTCTTAAACAGGTCTCAGAATTCCTCTCATGGAATGACCTCCTAGATCCATATCAGTCTTGTTTTAAGAGTGGCCACTTTACTGAAATGGCTCTTTTGTCTGGAAGAGAAGCCTTAAGGTCGGTTAAAGCTGCAGCCCAGTCCTCGGTTCTTCTCCTGCTTGACCTATCTGCTGCCTTTGACACAGTCAATCACAGGATCCTGCCATCCGCACTCTCATCAATGGGCAAAGCACTCCTGTGGTTCATATCCTACCTCTCGGTGCATTCCTACAATGTTTTGTGGCAAGGACAATTATCTTCCTCCCACTGCCTCTCTACAGGGGTGCTCCAAGGCTCGGTGCTAGGGTCACTTCTCTTCTCAATTTACACCACCTCACTGGGGCCGATCATTCGCTCACATGGCTTCTCTTACCACTGCTATGCAGATGATATGCAACTCCAATCCTTTCCGTCAGACGATCCCACCGTCTCGGCGCGGATCATGGGCTGTATTGAAGGATGGCTACCTTCAACTAAACCTCTCTGACTGAATTCTTGATTTGATGATTGATAACCAGCTGTTCTTTTCAGATCATGTTGCTGCTGTCTCTTGCTCGTGCCACTTTGCTCTATACAACATAAGAAAAATTAACTCTTGTAACACCTCTAACCCCTAACATGTACTTCCTGTGCTCTTTTTCTTCTATCCCTTTATAATTCTCTTGAATTGATTGCACTTTTTGGTTAACTCTTACTTCTTTCCCTAGGTATTTATTTTGATGAGACACATGCTATTAGCTCTTACTAGTATTTATTGATGCCCTTATTAGTATGTATTGTCAGTTGTAGATCTCGTGCTGTATTGATGTTTGTATATTGTTCCTCAAATGTAATTCGCTTTGGATAAAAGCGTCTGCCAAATGAGTAAATGTAAGCAGTGGTCTATGGGTCTAAGGAAATGTGGGCTGTTGTGTTTTCTTCTAACAACAGGCATTTGTTGGCACCAAGGTTTAGCCTAAACTAAATTATTTCATAATATTCTCTTCAGTGTTGTGACATGAAAGATAAATTCAAATATTTACGCAAATGTGAGGAGTGTACTCACTTTTGTGAGATACTGTATACACACATGAATATAATAAAATAAAAGCAATGATACATATAATCGTCTTTACTCCAAATATTTTATTCCTTCCAACATCAGGTTATTAAATTCACAGTAGCCACTTTAAATAGGATCCTTATCAGCAGCTTACATTAATAATAATAATAATAATAATCCTTATTTGTAGAGCACTTTTCAAAAACAAGTTACAAAGTGCTTTAACAAGTGTAAAGAATAATACAAAAAAAAGATAAGAGCATGAAAATTTAATATAAAATTAGTAAAATACAATAAAATAAAAGGGATAAAATAAAGTCAAATAAGATCGGGAAAAGCTCTCCTATAAAAGTATGTTTTAAGAAGGGACTTAAAAGAGTTCACTGACTCAGCCGACCTGATTTCCTCGGGCAGGCTGTTCCAGAGCCTCGGGGCCCTGACAGCAAACGCTCTGTCCCCTTTAGTTTTCAGTCGAGACTCTGGAACAGACAACAGACCTCTGCCCGAGGATCTCAAGGTACGTGCTGGTGCGTATGGGACTAAAAGGTCAGAAATATAACAAGGCGAGAGGCCATGAAGAGCTTTAAAAGTGATCAATAGAATTTTAAAGTCAATTCTAAAACATACTGGGAGCCAGTGTAATGAAGCTAAAATAGGAGTAATGTGGTCATATTTCTTTGTTCTGGTTAAAAGCCTGGCAGCTGAGTTCTGGACAGTCTGGAGTCGATCAATAGATTTTTGGGTTAAACAGGTGAAAAGGCTGTTGCAATAATCCAGGCGTGATGAGATGAAGGCGTGTAAAATGGTCTCGGTGTCCTTAAAAGTTAACATAGATCGAATTTTAGCTATATTTCTAAGTTGATAAAAACATGATTGAACAAGCTTTGTGGTGTGCTGCTCGAAATTTAAATTACTATCAAACCAAACACCAAGGTTCTTTGCCACAGGCTTAATGTGATTTACTAGGGAACCAGCAGATGGCAGTATTTGATTTGCCATCTGCTGGGACCCGATGACCAGGATTTCTGTTTTGTCTGAGTTCAGCTGGAGGAAATTATTTGACATCCATTTTTTAACTTCACAAAGGCAGTTGTTAAGTGAACTCAGCATTCCAGGGTCTGTGGATCTGACGGGCAAGTATATTTGTGTGTCATCAGCATAAATATGAAAAGAAATGCCATGTTTATGGATAATATGTCCAAGGGGAAGCAGATACAAGGAAAACAAAATGGGTCCTAAGACCGACCCCTGAGGCACACCATATTTAACTGGACAGAATGAAGAGACATAGTTGTTTACAGACACAAAACTTCCTATTTGACAGGTAGGATGAAAACCATTCTAGGGCAGTACCAGAGATCCCCACCCAGTGCCTCAGTCTGTCTAACATGATGTTGTGATCAATGGTGTCAAAAGCAGCGCTAAGGTCCAGGAGTACAAGGACTGAGCACATACCTTCATCAGCAGACATTAAAAGGTCATTGGTGACTTTAAGCAGGGCAGTCTCAGTGCTGTGGTACTTCCTAAAACCAGACTGAAACTTTTCAAATATTTTGTTATTTTCCAGCACAGTGAGCAGCTGTTTGGACACAATTCTTTCTAGAATCTTTGCAATAAAAGGCAGTTTTGAAATTGGTCTAAAATTTGTGGGAGGGAGGGATCTAAACCAGGTTTCTTTAAAAGTGGGTTCACGCAAGCCGTTTTAAAATAATCAGGGACACAACCAGTAGATAGGGAGCTGTTGAAAACAGAGATCAAATGGGGCCCAACAGAATATATTACTTTTAGTAAAAATTTTGTAGGTATTATATCAAGTGGGCTGGAGGACACTCTCATTTGTGATACTGTTTTTAAAAGCTCAGACAAGTCGATGGGATAAAACTGGTTAAAACTCTGTTGTTGCTGGTGAGGAACCTCTGAGTAAGAGGCCACGGGGGTAATAGAGGCTCTGATTGACACCACCTTATTGGTAAAATAAGATAAAAACAATTCACAGTCATCATTACTTCCAGCTGAGGCACAAGGAGGGGTTGGGTTTACCAGCTGATCCACAGTCTTAAACAGAAACCTGGGATTGTGTTTATGTGTAGTAATGAGTTCAGAAAAATAGTGTGTTCTCGCATCCTTAACCATTTATTGTAGTTAATTAATAAATCCTTCAGACTGAGGTAATGGACTTGGAGATTGGATTTTTTCCATCTGCGCTCTGCTTTCCTGCATTCCCTTTTTAGGCTGCGAATGCTGTCATTTATCCAGGGTTGCTTACTAGCTTTAGACGTAGGCCTAACCTTTAGAGGAGCAGTAATATTTAGTGACGACAAGCAGATATGATTGAAGTGATCGACCAGATTGTTGGTGTTGGAATCAGACAGGTGTTGGCTTTGGCTCTGAAAGAATGCGCAAAACTTTGAAACACTTTGTTCATTAAAGATGCGACAACACACGGAGCTTGGTGAGGCGGCATGAGTAACAGGCGAATCGCAGCTAAAAACAATACATCTGTGGTCAGATATGGTCATGTCCACTAATTCCACAGAGGAAATGCTGACACCCAGGGTAAAAACCAAGTCCAGTGTATGACCACGGTTATGTGTTTGCCCTTTGACATGTTGTTTGAAGTTAAAAGAAGTGGCCATATTTAAAAAGTCAGTTGCATTAACATTGGTGGGGTCATCAACATGAATATTAAAATCGCCACAAAGAACAATTCTGTCATAATTTAAAACCAGAGTAGATAAAAATTCAGGAAGTTCTGATAAAAATCCTCCAGGCGGTTTTGGGGGGCGATAAATTATAACAAATATGATAGGTTGCAGCCCTCCAACTTTAAGAGTGAGAACTTCAAAGGAGCTAAATTCATCACAGCGTACTTGATGACATTTAAAATTTTTCCTATACACGCTCACTAGCCCACCACCACGACCACTGACCCTCGGTTGACTAAAGCAATCATATTGAGGCGGACACAGTTCAGCTAGCTGGCTATAGTCATTCATTTGCAACCAGGATTCAGTTAAAAACATAAAATCTAGATTTGCAGACAAGATAAAATCATTTAAGATAAAAGTCTTACTTGACAGTGATCTCACATTGAAGAGAGCCATTTTAAATGAGTTTGTTCTGGGTGCTGGAGTTGGTGCAGTTGTCCTAATCCTTAAGAGATTACTAATATTTCTGTGTGGGATGTGCACATTTCGGTTTACTGGTCTATGCGTGATGATGACAGGAATAGAAGTCTTTGAAACAGCGCTGGAAGCAGACGGCTTTACATGCCAGCAGGTGGAGACAGTTGTTTGTGGCAGTGAGGCAGAGATCTGTTCAGTGAGCGGTGGTGTGTCCAGGTGTGCTGCATGAATGATTAGTCATTCACGTAAGACATGTGTGGACCGCACCACATGCTGTATGTGCGCAGCTAACATTTCTGAGCCCCGTTTGTTTGGGTGAAGTCCGTCTGTCTTAAAAAGAGACATTCTTTGCCAGAAAATATTAAAATTATCCACATAAAACACACGGTGAGCCCTGCAGGCGGACTGGAGCCAGTCGTGGAGGCCAAGGAGTCTACTGAAGCGGCCAGCACCGCGACCGACTGTGGGAATGGGACCAGAGATAAAAACGGACTTTCCACACTGCTTTAAAAAGTTAAGAAGACGGTTAAAATCTGATTTTGTCAGCTCAGACTGCTGAAGAGCTGTGTCATTTGTTCCCACATGGACTATCACTCTTGTGATGGAGGACGGGAGCGACGGCATCAGGTCCTGGAGTTTTTTTAAAATGTCAGCCGTGGTGGCACCGGGGAAGCAGCGAGTGGTAGCGTTAAAGAAACGGAGGTTTCTGGTTATGGAGTCACCAATTATTAGTGTGGTTGGGGAGAAAAGAGGACGAGGAGATGCTGGTTGTTGGGATCCAGAGCAGGACTGAGCAGAATCTGCTTCAACACTGCGTGCGGACTGAGGATGGATTGTGTGAGCTGTTGAGTGTTGTGTTGGAGTAGCAGTAACAGACCTGAGAGAAGGGCTACCTGACGGTGCAGGGTGGAGACAGCCTCCGGAGCGTCTGAGCACAGCCTCCTTCAGGATCCTACGTCGGGAAGCGGAGGTTTTTGACCGGGATGACGGCCGCCGATCAAGTCCGGCGGCAGACCGGCGGCCCAGTGCAGGAGATGTAGCCGGTGGCGGAGATGCAACAGTGTCGGCAGGCACTGTGCGCCGAAAGAGATCCGTATCAGGGAGACTCGAAGCCGCAGGTGCATCCGCTGGATGGACCGGAGTGTCGTTAGACAAGGCTGCATAGCGGTTGGAGAGGCCGATGTGCGGAGGAGAGGCAGCCCCATCCGAGCCTCTCTTGCAGCCACGGACCACCACTTCAGCCCAGGTTGACTGATGCTTCGGAGTCGAGCAGGATGAAAGCCTGGGAAGGCTAGAGGGGTCCCAAAACACGGTGTCCGTGTAAGAAGGTAAGAAGTATTTATTGTATGTTTGTATGGAACCAAACTACAGAGCAAAATCACTCTCTGATTGAACCAATCTACAGTGCAGTAACAGTAATTAGTTTAATAGCATTCTTTGGACCTGTAACTTATCTAAGAGAGAGAGGAATTAGATATCAACCACACAATTCAGTCTGACGTAAATCCCCCCCATGCAGCGCTGATGTGTCTAAAAGCTAACATTACAGTAACTTTTGCTCAACAGAGGAGAAATTGAAAAAGAATATGTCTTTCGTCTATGAAGATTCTCAGTCATCCAGGTCATAGTTATCCAACGAGGGTTAAAATGAAGGGCAACTGGACTTGGTTGAAGCTACTGGAAGACGTTTCGTCCCTTATCCAAAGGACTTCTTCAGTTCTGACTGACTGGCAGGGAAACTCAGCTATTTAACCTCAGTGGGGTCGTTATCCCGGGTCATCGATACCGCTGGTTCGTTAGTGTTCCTTGTTGCTGTGACGACAGTCGTTACAGTCGTTGAGACTACCTGTGGCCAAGACTGAACGACCATCGTTGGTATCTTCACCTGAGGCCAATAGGTTACGTTTGTTGAGTTTCCTGGGAAGTGATGAAAGGACAGCATTGTAAGTGGGGGATAAGTGGTGGCGTAGACCCCCTCCCCTGTTCAATGACGGCTTCTCAACCCTGGTGTAGATGGCTTCCTTGACACCTCTTTCAAACCATCCATCTTCTCTGTCTAAAATGTGCACCTGGTGGTCCTCAAACGAGTGTCCTCTGTCCTTCAGATGTAAGTAGACTGCAGAGTCTTGACCTGAGGAGTTGGCCCTTCTGTGTTGAGCCATGCGTTTGTGTAGTGGTTGTTTAGTCTCCCCAATATACAGGTCTGTGCATTCCTCACTGCATTGGACCGCATACACTAGATTGCTTTTCTTGTGTTTGGGTGTGCGGTCTTTGGGGTGTACCAGCATCTGTCTTAGTGTGTTCTTGGGTTTAAAAAACACAGGGATGTTATGTTTGTTAAAAATCCTCCTGAGTTTCTCTGATACTCCAGACACGTATGGAATCACAATGTTGTTGCGTTTGACCTTCTTTCCTCCTCCCCTGTAGTTTTGTTCTTCTTGGATCTTGTGGCTGTCTTCACAAAGG
This sequence comes from Micropterus salmoides, assembly GCF_014851395.1. NCBI lineage: Eukaryota > Metazoa > Chordata > Actinopteri > Centrarchiformes > Centrarchidae > Micropterus > Micropterus salmoides. The sequence goes on from NW_024040152.1 coordinate 34,817,701, forward strand.
TCCATTTAGGGTATCCACAGGCTGTAAGTGCCCCCTTCAGGTGCTTCTGTTCCTTCTCTCTGGCTTGGGCGCTTGTTGGTATGTTTTCTGCTCTGTGATGCAGTGTTCTCATGACCCCTAGCTTGTCCTCCAGTGGGTGGTGTGAGCTTTGTATGTGTAGAAATGAGATTGACAAATACAAGCAGGACTCACAAATGCCTGTTCGGTCAGGTCTGCCACCTCTGCAGCCCTGTAAGCAAGTCTCTCTCCATCTCTGTTTTTGTGTGCAGACTCCACGCCTGAACTTGACTTCTGTCTTCGCTCCATTCCTGCCCCGTTTGGACCTTGGATTCCCCAGCCCGACTGGACCTGCTCTCCACTTCCCCCTCAACCTCGGACTAGTTTGTCGGAACAACAAAAATATGTTTTTTAGGTAAAGAAGCTAGTAGTGCATACTGCAGTATGTGAGAGAGAGAGTGGGTGGAGCTAGAGAGGAGCTTTTAAAGGCCGGCCAGCAGATCCAGGAAATTGGGGAAATGATGGGGAGGAGTTTCCAGGATACCTGCAAAGCTAGGCACAGAGTAGCTTTAGACATAGCACCTCCTCCCAAAAGCAGGTTGCTCTAAAGCAGAGGACTCAGACACAGCCCCCAAATCTATTTCATGTGGCCCGCCATTTTATATCAAGATATAGTGAAATCTGGCCCTGCAACCTCACTCTTTCTTGTAAAAACACAGTGCAGGGCACATGCTTTGTGTTCATGCATGTGAGTTGTAGTTCACACTCCCAGCCACTAGTTATAGATGTTGCCACAGCATTGAAAGCTAAGTGGCCAATTTACAGGTATTTGGGCAAATCACAGACTGAAGTGGCAAGCTAGTGCCTTCTTTTGTTGAGAGGTCAACATGTCGTCGTTGAAAGCCTAGAGAAAAGTTGATTATCACAGAATATTTCAGGAGCAATGCCACCTGCCTCATCTGCAAAGAGAAGATTGCTGTGATGACGGCAAGGCAAGTTTATTTGTATAGCACATTTCAACAACAAGGTAATTCAAAGTGCTTTACATAAAACATAAAAGCAACAGGGAATATATAAAAAAAGTTTAAAAGCAACATAAAATATAATAAAAGTTACAGTGCAGTGTACAATCAGGGTTAAGAGTTAAATGGAAAATAAAAACAGGCTGAGGGGTTGAACAAATAATTGAGTTACAATTATTTTGAAAAGAGAATAAACAGAAGTACACTTAATCTACTCTCTCTAGCTAGTCTGTACTCAGGTCCATAGCAATCTTTGGGTCTACTGAAACTCCAAAAACCCTCGGACACTACAGAGAAACCAGGACATGTCTGTCCGCAGGCCACTTTGATCCAGTTACACTCTGGACCCACCTGCGCGTTTACAGGTGGACAGAGGTTCCTGCAAATCACTCGGGCGCGAGATTTAAGACCACTTCCTTCACTCTGTTCAATCTCACTCATTATCTTTTCAATCTTTTACCTACTCATTTCTCACAGTGTAAATATTTAATTAAAAGCAATGGTGAAAAGCTGAAAACAAAGAAAACAGGACAGTAAAAGTTACAGTGCAGTGTAAGTTATCAATCTACTAATTAAAGACAGTGGTAAGAAAAAATCTTAAATATTTAATTAAAAGCTATGGTAAATGAAAGAATATAACGGGAAGCAGCATTATTTAACTAAACATGCAGAGGAGTACGGTAAATACCAGGGAGAGGAGCAAACGAGCTGCACCAGGGCACTGCCAGTTCTGTGTTTTTTTGGAGGAAATTGATGCAGCATATGGAGATGTTCTGTACTTGAGGTTCGTTGGCTCAGCTGGGGGAATGTATTGAAAAGCTTTTTTGAGCTGAGAAGAGAAGTGAAGACCTTCATGGAGCAGGGCAGGATGGATCTTTCTGAGCGTCATGATTCCAGCTGGCTGATGGACCTAGCTTTCGTCTTTGACATGTGTGAATCTGGTGTGACCACCATTTGCCTCACCCAGTGCAACACATCTCCTTTGCATAGAGTTGATAAGGTTCTTGATTGTGGCCTGTGGAATGTTGGTCCACTCTTCAATGGCGCAAATGTGCAAAGTTGCAGTCAGGTTGAGACCCCGATGAGGACGACAAGCATGCAGATGAGCTTCCCTGAGATGGTTCTTGACAGTTTGTGCAGAAATTCTTTGGTTATGCAAACTAATTGTTGCAGAAGCTGTCTGGGTTGCTGGCCTCAGAGGATTTTGGAGGTGAAGAAGCTGGATGTGGAGGTCCTGGGCTGGTGTGGTTACACGTGGTCTGCGGTTGTGAGGCCGGTGGGATTTAATTCTATTAAACGCCTTTGGAGATGGCTTATGGTAGAGAATATTCAATTCATGGGCAACAGCTCTGTTGGACATTCCTGCAGTCAGCATGCCAATTGCACGCTCCCTCAGGACTTGTGGACTACTGTGGCGTTGTGCTGTGTAATGGAACCGCACATTTTCAAGTGGCCTTCTATTGTGGCCAGCCTAAGGCACACCTGTGCAATCCCCATGCTGTCTGATCAGCATCTTGATATGCCACACCTGTGTGGTGGAAGGATTATCTCGGCAAAGGAGAAATGTACACCAACAGATTGACAGATTTGTGAACAATATTTGAGGCAAATAAGCCTTTTGTGTACATATAGAAAGTCTTAGATCTTTGAGTTCAGCTCATGATGAATGGGGGCAAAAACAAAAGTGTTGCCTTTATAATTTTGTTCAGTGTAGATGGCCTGCATTAAAACAACAGGGGGCAAAGTGTCAATGATGTGCTTTTTTTGTAGTACATCTTCGGAACATTGTAGTTTCATCACAGCAGGTCACGTCAGTAACATCCGCTGTCGCATAATTACGTTGCCTAGAAAAGAGCAGTCAGATTCTCTTAGACCCAGGGTCTTCACATCTTTCCTTGACCTCATGATGTTTTTGATCGAGGTCAAGGAAAAGTGGTTAGGAAAGGAGTTTTTTTTTTTTACCTTTCGACCGCAGCCCAGGGCTCCCTGAGACTCTGGATGGTAGGCAGAAGAGATGCAGTGCTAAATAGACAGCTGCTGGAGCACCATTTGACCCTTGATCAGTCTGAAAAATCCTTGGAAGACCGAATGTTGTGAAGAACTTAAATATGGCCCTAGAAACTGCTGAAGCGGTAATCCTGTGTAAAGGAAAACCTTCAGGAAACTGAATAGCAGCAGACATGATGGTCTGGTTATTTGATTTGGTGCCCCCCCCAAATGTCATTGGTGCTTCCAAAAGCGTCGTGGTTGTACCATGGAGTTAGACCACAAGCAGGCCACCCCTGGTGCCTTGGGTGCACAATGCTGAGCCGGCGGGGCAGGCTGAAGACGTGTTGCCGTATGTGTGGGGGCAGGCCAGCCACCTGATCGTATAAGGGTGGTGGACAAGGGGAGAGAGAATGTGCAGCTTTCCAGCAAGCTCAGGCTACTTGTTAGCCGTCCGGTTAACACGCTGCTGGCTCACACAATGTGGGAAAGTGAGAAAATAGTTTACAAGAAACACATTTCTCCCCAACGTCACTGTCGCACACATGTCGTACATCAGACATGTACAGCACACAACACTGTCACACACCTTTGGATGCAGGAAGAGAGACTGCGTCGGTGATGCCGTGATCATGCACGAGTCAGGCTCTGCCAGAGGAATGTGCATAATGTGTGGAGCAGCAATAGCTTAACACTACACAGGTTTGTGTGTGCGTGTGTATCCTGTCTACATGAAGCGTAGTGTGAATGCACGTCCGGTGTGCTCCGGTCTGAGGCACGCCCCGTATTGGGGATGGAGGTCCCCCGGCAGAACGAAGCCCGTGTTACGGACGCTGCCCTGTGCGGACGTAGCGACATCCCACCCCGCTCTGGCTGACTTGCTGGAAGACTTTGGTAGCTGGTGATCTGCTCTTTAGACAGCTGCAGTGCAGAAGAAAAATGGTACCAAATGGCCAGGTCTCACCGTTGTATATACACAAGGTGAGGAAGTCAGAGAGGCCCACACCGCCTGGTGGGTGTAGACACGTTTTTCCACCACTGATTTCTACCACAACTCTTCAAATCAGGAAACAGAAAAAAACTAATTGAAAACATTCCAAGATACTGTATGTGTTTGGATCAAACTGGACTCACTTGAGCTTGTCAATGGCAATGTTCCCAGTAAACCCTACCAAATGAATTTCCCAATGCTTGCTCACTGCTTTATCCTTCCTAAAGCAAATCAGTTTGGCTGAATTTGGTAAAGAGGTTGAATTAGAGAGATAAGTGTTTGTATTCTTGTAACTGATGGCTGCAGCTTCCAGAGAGCTGCTACCATGCTGCTTGCTCCTCTTTGTGGAAGCTTGAAGCCTGCAGCTCTCTGTAGGCATATATCACTTGCACTTAATCAAGACATTGTTCATGTTACTGCTAATTCTCTGTGCCAAACAAACTGTTATCTGAATATTTGAGGGCACTGACCCCCCCCCCCTTTTGTTGATTGTTGTGTTGCTATTTTTTTGTTTTGTCCTTTTTTTATCCTCAGTCTCCGCCACACTGATTACAACCTCCCATAGACCAACAGAAGAGCTTGGTATGTTTGATTGAATTTAGAGAGCAATTTGTTCAGCAAGGAGAGACACAATATAATCCAGTCCCTACAGACTGCCTGAGTAACTGTTTGTTTTCTATTAATTAGCATGTGTTTGTGTGTATGTGTGTGTGTGTGGTACGTCTGGTTACTTTGGTTTCCTCATTTGCATGTATGTGTTTGCTTTGGGGTACTCATTTACAAATGTATCTGTGTATGCATGTGTGTGTGTGTGGATGTTTATGAATGCACATAGATTTTTCAGTGTTGATATTCTAATCCACTCTACTCCACTTCACATCCCAGCCAATCAGGTTAGAGGATTTTCTACTTTAATTTTTAACTTTCAAAGAAGTCACCAGATGTCTGAGTGTGTACTGTCGCAGATGGGCTGGCTGCCCTCATAGTTTGCACTTCATCGGTGCCCTTGAGGCACATCACCAATGTATACGAGGGATGTATATCAAACAGAACAATCTACAATATGTTGCTGTTGCTGCATCATGTACATTGCATTCAAAGTAAATACCTAAAATGAAAACACATTTTACTCGTTTAAAAACATAAGACAGTTGAATAAAACTCGGGGATGGTGTTTGATCAGTCAATTAAACATTTCTGTCTTTCATTTCATTCATCCTATGTTGTGATAAGAATGTGAAACAGGTGTTCTCAAAATATTTAACCTTTATTTAACAAGTCATCTGCATCAGAGCTCCAGAATTTTTTCTGAGCAACACAATGCCTTTCAAACACCTATTATGACTCCCTATGACTGAGACTTGTTACAAGTTCAACCAGCTATAATTAGTATTTTTTTGAGAATAATGTATCAAATGACAATTTGTCAACAATGTGACAAGGGTCGCTGGTAATGCTTACGGGGAATTATCACCTGAATCTGCAGCTTTTACAGAGCTTTATAGAGAATTTGAGGTCATTGTTTAGCCGTGTGACCCACAACTGTTTTGGTTCACTCTCGCCTCTCTCATGTTGTTGTTTTTAGCTAAAGCAGGCAGCTGTTTTAACCCAAGAAAGCTCTAAAAACCCACTGGTCATTACCAGAACATGAGCAAAAATGTAAGGAATGGATTAAACATACAGCATTAGTTGCAAACGCACGCATAGCATGCCTGGCTAGATAGCTTATTACTACAGTAGTAACCATGTCTTACATCCACCACTGTGTAAAATATCATTAGCCAACTTCTTTTGTTTGTTTGCTGGTTTAGATTAAAACTAAAACTTATAAAATTGACTGTGACTGCAGTTGATTGTGTTGATCCGTTGTACCATAATGTAGCCTGGCCCAACGGCGTTGGCAGGTTATTTTTCCGGGGCTTTAGCCCTGGATGTTTTGACTGTAGCCCTGAATGTAAGCAACAAAAATATCTTCCATGTTAATATATAATAATCTTCACGACATTTTGTTTGAAGTTTACGTAATGTGAACCACCGTTACTCAGACTGCCCGCATTTAGAGAGAGCACGAGAAGAGAGAGAGAGAAAGCGCATGGCTCACAGCTTCAGGGCTTGTCGCGACTTCTGTATTGCAAAATTGTAATTAGTATATTTAAATATAATGTTGTCGGTCAGTGTCTAGTCAGTGTATTAACACAAATGGTTAACAATCCCCGCACAGTAGAGAGAGAATATGATGACACCTGACGCTCTGTGTCCTGCTGTCTCTGTCCCCCTCGCTGTGAGACACTACTGTTTTACTGTCTCCAGGATGCTTCATTCCCTCTAAAGCGGCTGTAAACTGGACTTTCTCAGAAGTGCTGAAGTGAACATTTGTGTGGAATTGTGGTGATATTGCTGTCTGATCACAAGTGTTTTCAGTTTCGGTTTTCTTCCTCTGATGAAGATCAGTGCACTCGTCTCATTGAGTACAGTCCTAGACGGGCTCTGTGTCTGTCAGAGGGTAGCCTCAGGGGTGGACTGTAATCTGGCATAGGCTACCGGCCGACGAACCTTTAGGGCCGGTATTATGTAATTATTTAGACTATTTATATAGGCCTAACTGATTTTTAAAAATGGGCCAACGATCAGCCCATAAGCCTATCCTGACATTGGGCTGGACCAATCACATCTCTTACTAACCCCAACTCCCTCCCCCTTTGCTCGAGCTGTTTCTTGTGTTGTGGGCCAAAAAAATTTTAAAAATCGCCAAATGCGCAAAAGTAACCGATATGTTTGGAGCAGGCACTTGAAGGAGTGGCCACTGAAAAATAGCTTGCACCAAGAAATGTTAATTAACAAATAAAAGGCTATGAGAAATGTTTATTTGCACAATAAGAAAACCTGCAATAAATATATTGAATATAAATATATAAAATAAAAAGTAACTTAAGGTAAAAAAATAAAATAGAATAAGCTACTGATTACTGCATTACATTCTATTATATTTTTATATTCTGAATTGTCACCTGTCACCTAACTTTTGTCCTTCACTTTATAAAAATAAAGACATTTCCACCATAAATTGGCACAGAAATGTCTCCAGAACACTCAAAATCTTCTGGGGGGGGGCAGACCCCCCGATTGAACATTTAATCAATATTTATTTTTACACTAAATTCAAATTAATTAAGCTAATTTATCATTAAGATGCCATATGCACAAAGACTTTAGGCTACTTCAGGCATGCCTGCATGTATGAAACTCAGCTGGGATAAAATTGTATGAGAAAAGTTGATCTACAGGAGAAACATATGACATCAAACAGAATGCCTGACAGCCTTACTGCTTTATATTACGCTAAATTATTTTATTTTGAATTGTCACCTCCGAGGACCCCCAGACCCCCCTAGTTAATATTATCAGTGCTAATTATTAGAAATGAGACGGTTTTTACAGTTATTGTGTGGAGGTCATTTACTGTTGCTTTACAGACGTACTTTGGGTAGGTGGCAACGGGTGAAAACAGGTGAAAACGGGTGAAAGCATGAAAGATTTCTGGGCTGGGCTAAGCCCCCAATGTTTCAAGAGCCTGGAAACGCCCCTGGCCTATAAAATACAGACATACTGAGGGTTTATTTTAACAGTTACATGCATTTGAAAATGCCAGGGGGGTAAAAATGACCCCTTGGGGGTTCTAGTGTTAAGGGAGGCTCATAAAAACCTTGCACTGGAGCCTGTCATAACTTTAACAGTTGCCTTCTTGCTGGGAGCTGCTCAGCAGCTAGCTTGCTCCCTACAGAGCTGACCTGCCAGCTTGTGTTTAGTTTAAAGGTAAAAGTAAGCATGTCTAGTAAATATTCTGAATTGGTCCTGACAAGTTTTACCAGTACTGGCCAGGGATTGAGACTGGCAAGTTTCACAAACCTGTTAAATCTTATTCTCCAGGCTACTGTCACCTCTAGTCAGTCACTCATTTGTTAACTTTTAACAGGCACTGGATGGCCCAATGGGAGCACCCCACGACTTGTAACTCGGATCATGAAGGTGACACTACTCTATATAGAGAGTATATAGGCTAGAATATAGTGTAAATATGAGTATTTATAGTATTTTATATATACTGGTGCAGTACCTGTTCATAGGGGACAATGTGCAGTGCAGTGTTCAAAATGTGTTCTCACATTGGTTTCACCTACATTATATACCTACGTATTAATAACACAGCGTTAACACTGAAACAATACGACAATGGAGATACTGCCAGATATTCAGAGCTTCCTTAGAACTTCACAAAACTTAAACCTCTGTTTCAACACATTCATCTCTAACATCTATCAAATCTATGGCAAAACTCTGATTCAACAATTTGCCACACATGAGCATGTAAACCCCGCCCCCACAAGCGGAGTCTTGCGGAGCGAGTTTGAATGTGAGATCCTTGTGATCACTACACATACATTTAGTGTTATGCGTCGACCTCTAGTGGCCATAGTAATGATGACGGGAGCAAAGGAAAGTCAGGTAAGATAGTATAAAGAATGGTCAACCTATAGAGGAAGACTTTCAGCCAGGAGACTGCTGTTTATGTCCTGTGTGAAACCAAAAGCCTGCGTTGACTTACTTTAACTTAAGTAACGTCACAATCACGTAACGTTAGGTGATTTACCTACATAACTTATGTCCTAACAACAACCTTTTTTTTACTGGAACCTAACCATGAGGTCACCGAGGGTCCAGACCTCCATAATTACATGAACTGAAGAAGTCCTTTGGATGAGGGACGAAACGTCTTCCAGTATCTTCAACCAAGTCCAGTTGCCCTTGACTTTAACCTTCGTTGGATACATGTAAAGCCTATCCATCAAAAAATTATAATAAAAACTACTGATAACTCAATCAACTGAAATAAAGCTGTAGGAGGCAGCTGATTGTCCCGGTGCAACCCTCATTTCAACTTGAAAAAGTGTTGCCCAATCAGCATCCAGACCACACATAAAGCACGCTCTTGTTAGGAAGGAAAATGTATGCGCAATAACTGAGAGCACTGCTGTTCATGAGCAGAGATTTGGGCAGTACCATTTTCCTTCAAAAAGGGAATGAATGTTTTTATTATTGAATGTGATGTGTGGATGGGCAGGACGGGGCACAAAAATTAACATTATGAATAGCGAGTGGGTGAAATAGGTTGAAACGTCACCCCATTAAGAGAAATGCTTTGAGTATTGAGTAACGGCTGCTCAGGTATATTAACAGCCAGCTCAGGTATATTAACGGGTTGCCCAGGTATATTAACAGCCAGCCCAGGTATATTAACAGCCTGCCCAGGTATATTAACAGCCAGCCCAGGTATATTAACAGCCTGCCCAGGTATATTAACGGGTTGCCCAGGTATATTAACGGGTTGCCCAGGTATATTAACAGCCAGCTCAGGTATATTAACAGCCAGCCCAGGTATATTAACAGGTTGCCCAGGTATATTAACAGCCAGCCCAGGTATATTAACAGCCAGCCCAGGTATATTAACAGCCAGCCCAGGTATATTAACAGCCAGCCCAGGTATATTAACGGGTTGCCCAGGTATATTAACGGTTGCCCAGGTATATTAACGGGTTGCCCAGGTATATTAACGGGTTGCCCAGGTATATTAACAGCCAGCTCAGGTATATTAACAGCCAGCCCAGGTATATTAACAGCCAGCCCAGGTATATTAACAGCCAGCCCAGGTATATTAACAGGTTGCCCAGGTATATTAACAGCCAGCTCAGGTATATTAACAGGTTGCCCAGGTATATTAACAGCCAGCTCAGGTATATTAACAGGTTGCCCAGGTATATTAACAGCCAGCTCAGGTATATTAACAGCCTGCCCAGGTATATTAACAGGTTGCCCAGGTATATTAACAGCCAGCCCAGGTATATTAACAGCCAGCTCAGGTATATTAACAGCCAGCTCAGGTATATTAACAGCCAGCTCAGGTATATTAACAGGTTGCCCAGGTATATTAACAGGTTGCCCAGGTATATTAACAGCCAGCTCAGGTATATTAACAGGTTGCCCAGGTATATTAACAGCCAGCTCAGGTATATTAACAGCCTGCCCAGGTATATTAACAGGTTGCCCAGGTATATTAACAGCCAGCCCAGGTATATTAACAGCCAGCTCAGGTATATTAACAGCCAGCTCAGGTATATTAACAGCCAGCTCAGGTATATTAACAGCCAGCTCAGGTATATTAACAGGTTGCCCAGGTATATTAACAGGTTGCCCAGGTATATTAACAGCCAGCTCAGGTATATTAACAGGTTGCCCAGGTATATTAACAGCCAGCCCCGACTGCAGCTCTGCCCCCCCCAAAACCTCCTCAGTTGATCAGTTGACTATAGGCAAGACTTGACAATTCCTTGACAGTTCCTCCCAGTATTCATAATGTTAGGTGGAAGCCACTTGGGGATTTCTAACCTACTGTATGTGTTCTGTTTCTGTTAAGTTGCTGTTCTCCTTTTGTGACTCAGATTCAAGACAGGAGCCAAGAATAATTCATTGTGATCTCCCTTCACAGAACATGGTGGAAGAACCTCACTGTTGACGTGCTGACTAAAATGATACCTGACAGCACAGCTCTGTACCTGTTTGTGTCTTCTGCCTTCAATCACACTGAAGCTTATGTAACAATCACAGCATGATGCCAATGGCAGTATTCCTTCTAGTGTCAGCACTGATTCATTCTTCTGTCATAAAGTACAGTGCACCATTGACAATTCAGCACAGAGGCCTATGGTACAGGAGAATACAGAACACAAAAACTACACTATTTGAGCACTAGACTAAGGCTGAAGTCACAAGTACACTCATTTCATACTTGTTTTAGTGTTATTGAGTGGATGTACCTGTAGCCTATTCCAGAATGAAGTCAGGCAGTGATTTAAAATACTATATTTCAACTTATAGTAACACAGACATCTCGCTCAATTACCTTCAGCAAACTAAAGGTACATGAAATCACAAAAACCAAAAAGATAAGTAGTGCACTTCACCAAATAATAGACACTGATAATGCAAAGCCATCAAATCAGGAATTTAAGGAAATAGCAAACACATTATAAGTGAAATAAAAGTGTTTAGTTATAGTAGACAACTAGTCAAATACAAGTTACTTGTGGTAACTTACTTCAAAAAAGAGCACTCTGCGACTTACTCTCCTCAGATCAACTTTATCTACGACTGGCCACATCAATCTCTTATACAGAGGCTTATTGTACACTGTAGATGCTATAGGGCAGAGGGATTCACACACACACACACACACACACACAGGCGAGGGAGTGGGACCTTTATACAGTCTATGGGTGGGACCCAAGTACAACCCCAAAACACATCTCTTTACAAAACACCAAATATTAAAGAATTGATGCAGTTGTTTTTTTTACAATTGTTTACTTATTAAAGTTTTTTGTCCAGATTTTTTCTGGTGGTGTGGGCTAGAGTGAATACACTGTTTTAGGACGAGTAAACTCACCAAAATAAACTCACTAATGGCTTTATTTGGGTTTCAGAGCTGATCTTAGAGAAATTATATGAGTGTGGTCCAGAGGGATTTTATTCAATAGTCTGTTGAGCTGCTGAATAATCTTTTATTACAGGCAGTTTACTACTTTTGATATTTGGATCAGATTCCATACAAGTTAGACATTAAGTAGTGTTAAGTAATAGCAGTGCTGAATTGGTGTGAAGTCTCATCCACTGGCAGCGTTAGGAAAATAAATTCAATATGTATACCATCTTTCAAACTATAGTGTAGTGGTTCATGCCAGGCTCTGCCATTTTCGTGCTGGTTTCCGTTTTCTGTGTCAGGCCCGACAAGATTCAGAGAAGGTGACCTTTACTGTGCGCACCCCCCAACACCCCAACTCATTAGAGGGCCTTTTTACCTCTCAAACACCTGCCACCATTCACAAGCGAACAACAAAAAACCTCAGCTTCCACCTCCACACCTCTGTCAACACACTCCCGACTCGCCTGGCACAAAGACCCGCTTACACACATATACACTTCAGTAATGCTAATATTTTTACTGGCGTGTGTGCACTTGCATGTTTGCGTGATGGTGGTAAGAACGACAGCTCCATTTGGTTGCATATTACGAATGCATTACTCACAGTATAGACAGATGGGCAGCTGGAGTAGATGGGTGGGGTATGTGCTGGCATTTGTAGGGAGAAGGGATCAAGAAGAAGTTTTTCTATTGTAAGTAATTAAACAGGAAATTTGCACCTCACGCACCCCAATCATATTCTCTCATTATTTAAAATGTGATTATGATATCATGTGTCATTAGATTTTGCTTGATACCACCTCACAGATACACCTTATAATCCTAACGTGATGTCTTGCTCTTTTCTTCTGCTAAAATACACATAAGCATAAGTCACTAAGTATAATTGTGAGAGCTATACAGCGTAAAACCTGACAGTAATTACAGTTATAGATTAGGATAAATTATACAGTATGTCGATGCTTTTTTAGTCATGTGGGTGCTTTCGTGCGCAGTCAGACAATATCCAAATACAACTCATTTCTAACTGCTAGTTAGCGCTAAAAACTGAACATCCATGAGTCTTTATTTGTTTTTTAAAAAAGGTGAACATTCAATCAGAAAAAATCTGATCTAGGCAATAAATTGGAATTTATCATTCAAGCCTGCAATGTGAATTTAGCCAAAAGGTTTGGTCTCACAAGGGCCCATGTGCCTGTTACGATACATTGGGGAAAATGTCATTTTCAGTCCCACAATTTACAGCTCCTGTATGTGTGTTTTAGACTGTGTACACTGTATACTACCTGAGCTCTGTTTTTCATTCAGCAGTAAAAAAGCAGCTCAAGGTGAGTGTGTTCTTGATTGTCCATATGTAAGTGGTATAATTAGGTATCCCACATGCTGCTTAACAGCACACCGCAGCCTCATGAAGCTCCAGCATTAGCGTCAGAATACCAATGGCCATCTGTATTAATACCTGGTGCCTGTTTTCAGAGGACTTTAATAGTTGACAGTGGTTTTTCTAAATTGCTCTTGTGTCTTGTTAATAGCTGCAAACCACATCACACAGTTGGATTTAGGGTAAATCCTCTTCTTATGATAGATCTAAAACTGGTCTCTCTTAATTTCTCAGTCTGAATAAAGGCAATAACAAAAATGAAGACACAACAAGAAAGAGAGAGGCTAATATAGAGACACAAACAGACAGTGGTGCAAGCAATGCATCCAAGTCGCATTAGATCCTGTTAAATTCATTTTCGTCTGACCACACATTGTGTCTTCGTGCCCTGAGGCATAGAGAGTACCCATTTTGCATATCATTTCAGCACCTATGAGCCAGGGCCAAGGCTAGACCCCCTACATACTGCAAACAGGCCACTCATTACAGCCCTCTGTATAACTGGCCACAACCTCTGGCATACTGTCATAGCAATCTGCCCAGCATCGCCATAAATCAACTCCAAATATGCCCCCATTATCAGCTCATGTCAGTGAGAGCAGACAAGGCGTGGACTTGAAAGACTATGGTATAAATGTATATCAGATTCAATGGAGATGGGAGTCCAAGTGAAGTGGGTGGGGGCTGATTGGATCAGAGACGCTATTGCTTTCAGCTCCGAGATAATTCACTTAGTGTGCATCGTTCTGTCTTATTTCCTTCAGCTCCCTCACCCATGTCAGCTTGGCCTAGTTTGACTGTAGCAGCAACATTGTTAACCTCTCCATCCCTATCCATTCCATCCACTGTGTTGAACCTCGGGGTTACAGAAATAGGTCAAGCAGTTCATTGAAGTCTGTGTCAAATTGAAGTGAAATAGGCGGTTAAGTATTGCAGGGCTGAGTACAATCACTCCAGCCCCTTCAAATAGGTATTTATGGCAGAGCCCTGTTTACAGAGAACATTTGTCAAGACATGGCTGTACTTTCTTTTATTCATTGTTTTTATCACTTCAGGTTAATCCAACTTTGTTGGTTTTGAAATAGAAGTAGAAATGGATGTTTGATTAATGATGCGTCATCTTTTATCTTTATGGTTCAGTCACATCCAGACTAGGTGAAACCAGAAAAAAATCCTCAAATTAGCTGTACGCAGGTAACACTAAAAGTCCTCATCAGAGGCCACAACCCATCAGTCAGTGTCGATCTGCCTCATTGGTCATCACAGTGCTGCATCATTGGACCTCAGCCAGGCAGGTGTCAGGCCGGCCTATGGGGGACTCTTTTCATGGTCCAGCAGAGCCAATCCATCTGCTACAAATTGACAAGCCATGAGTGCTGTGTTGGGTGCCCATATAAATCCCCATTAGCCTCGGATGCTACCTGTCCAACTCTGTTATTGAATCCTTATTTGGTGCTGCCTCCAAAGCAATATCAATCTAATTTGGGTTTATGAAGACCAATATCAGATGCAGGTAACTAAATGTAAATCCAGTGCCATCTGCATCTAGGAGACCCTGTTTCTAATACAGATTGCTCCCCTGGGTCAGTGGTAGTTGGAGAGCATCTCTATTGTGCAGCAAGCTGCCAGAACAGGAAGTGAATCTATTTCTGCCACCATCCTTCCCCTTATTACACTCATTACAATTACTGTACTCTAAACTACTCTTAAGCTAAAGTCCTGGAACACTTACTTATGGCAAATTCGATATTACCAAAATGTTCAAGCCAATTACATTCTCATTTCACTGACTGTGCCTTATTTTTAGGCTTGGTAAAAGTTTCATAGTTGTTTTGTATAGATCTCATTTCTCTCAATTTACTCCACATATTTTAACTACTGTCTGTATACTTGCTGTACCATCTGTATGTAGTATACATTTGGTTTTGATAAAGGATGTATGTATTTTATTACTGTTCTTATCTTTTATGTATTTTTATTTGGTTT
>NW_024040152.1:34833097-34848771 GCF_014851395.1 Micropterus salmoides
TAGCCATCATCTTATATTGCTGTGAGCCTCTGACCTGTGATGGCTGTTACTGTTGAATTAGTACACTGATCACAACTAGCTGTGTAAAAATAACTGGTTGCTATTTAAACCTAGCAATGTGACAACCAACACTATGGTACAGGATTATAGGAATCAAAACTAGCAAATGAAACAGATTTATTTTTCAGTTCCTCAAGTGACATGTTTCCATGGTTTCACTATTATACTTTTAACCCAAATTTAGGGGTACACTGGTAACCTAGCATGCCTTGTGAAAAATATACACACACCTTTTTTTTTTTTATCATTTTACATTTGACATATTTTACAGACACGTGGCAGCATTTAAAAAAAGTGATTTTTCAAAAAATGTGGTATAGAGTTGTAAGCGTACTGTGAGGGGGAAATGTTGGTTACTGACATGCACACCATTGAACAGGTGGTGTTGAAAAATAAGACCCCTTTTCCTGTCAAAACACTTACGTAGTTAGGGCAGGAAAGGCTTATTACACTGGGTCACAACTCAGTCATACAGTAAAATGTCAGGTGTGCATGCTGTTTACATTTTAAATAAAATGAACCACAACTGAATTCATTTCCAGAAGAGTTTTTTGTAGCTGTGGGCTGAAAAAGTCACTGTCTTGACATTCATGGCCATATGCTTGCACTTCCATCAACATCTCTCACCACAAGACTTGCATAACTCTGCAAACAAAAGAGGAAAGAAAAGGTGTGAAAAAAACAGGAACACGCTCTGAACCTTTTGTGCAGAAGACAGGCAAGGGGAAGCAGACAGACACCCCATGCCGTTGCAGGTGTCGTTATTTGCATGAGCAATACTAAGAACAAAAAAAAAGGTGTGATAAAAATCTTGGGGTTTGGAGGAAGATGACTGCACCTATGAACTGGTAGTAAAAAATGATTTATGGTCAGATTTTACACTGATAAACAGACAATAAAAGATTTTTCACTGATAAACTGACAATACGAAGAGGTTCATTCATTATTTTGATTCTTATCTTCCATTCATGCTCATCAGGCTTATTGTCTAGACTTAATTGCATAGGTGTGAGTTGCTGTTGTTTGTGTGTCAATACTGTTCCAATGCAACTCATAAACAATCCTCTGCTGTTCCTGTCATTTGGTATGTAAGATAATAAAGGTGAACAGCATGATGCATATATGGATACTCATTTTACTGCTGTGCTTGCAGTTGTACAGTTTTCACATGTCTCTGTCTTTTTACAGGGGAAAATCCAGACTACAAACACACAGGCATAGTGGTTTCTTGCTATAAGTTCTAAGATTGTTTTAGTTTTTGTTTCATGTGTATTTTATTGGTCTTGATTTTAGGTGCATCACTTATAATCATACTTTTATTTATTAATTGCTCAATTGTAATGTGGTGGCTAAGCAGGCTTCTAAGCTTCACTAATGTCATATTTAAAAAGTCTTAGTTTCTGTGTTAGTTATAACTGTTGTGGCAGTTTCACACGTTGTCTGCTGTAACCTCTCTTGCTATTGTCATTGTGCATGGAAGACAAATCAGGGCATTAAAAAAGTGATCTCATCTAATCTAAATGTGTGGTTCGGAAATTGAATAAATGCCTTCAACATCTCTATTGAATGATACATTAAAATTCACATAATCAGGCCAGCATGCTGCGATCACACACATGAATGAATTACCTATACTATGCATTAGAGAAATTGAAACAAAAAATGAGAGATCCTTCATGCAGTACATCTGTGGTTTGGACAAGTGGTGTGATGATGGTTGGTCTCTAATGCAGTTCATTAAGGAAGTTGAAGACCATGTCTGATAACCAAAGGCAATCACCCGCTAGTACAAAATGTCTGAAAGTAAAGGTTGCATGCTGTTGTTCAATGGCCAGAATAAATGCAAATGTTCTACTGAGGTTGCAAGCGTGACTCAATAAAATTACGGTATTGTCACAGCATATTCTACAAAGTCAGCACAATGTATTTCTATTTAACACCAAGAGATTCGAAAACATATTCAAACCACTGTAAACTGTTAGGAGGCCTATTTTCATATTCGGTCTGTTCAATTCAAAGAAGTGTTTGTTGGAAAATGTACAGCCTAACCACATTATGACATCTTGGGCATTTATAGCGTAGGTGTGAAGTCCCTATATTAACATTGAACAAGAGGGCAGCAGGGAGAGTCTGAGTTTTACAAAAATTAAAATAAATGCTAATTTACAAGGAATTTATTTTTTAAAAAGCCATTTAATGTCTGTTTGGCTAGTTTGTTTCTAAACCTTTTCTGAATCACCAACCAGATCTCTGACTTGTGTTTTCAATAAAAGAAATGTTATAAATAAAAGGTAAAATAGAATAGTTGAGGTTACAATCACAATAACTCTTTTTTTAATACAACAGTAACAACATTTTCCCCATTTGTGTTGCTCCTTTTTGTCAGATGCTGAATGCTGATGATGTGGTTTGAGGCGGGTTTTTAGTCTTGACTCTGTGTGGGGGCTCTACAGATGTTACTGACATCACTGGGTCTCTAGATAGAGCTCATTTCTGCTGTGAAGCCCGGCGGAGCTACAATACAAAGAATACATTAGAGGATTACAATTTGGTAAGTTATAATCTTAAACCTTTTTTTTTGGGATGATATTTTTCTTCAGTAGGGAAACCTTACATCACATCCGGCTGTGGCTCCGGTGGTAAATCTGCGGTCCATTTATCAGAAGGTCGGTTGTTCGATCCATGGCTCCCCCAGTCTGCAATAAGCAGATGTCACCTTAGCCCCCGCTCATAAGAATGTGGTTGAATGTGATGTAGGGTGCTTTGAGTGGTGGGAAAACTAGAAAGGTGCTATAGCCTACAAGAACAGACCATTTACCTTATATAATTTATTATTTGAATAATTTAATTCCAATCTGTGAATCACGAGTATGATGCATTTCTGCTACTTCTGTGCTTTAATGTAGGGTAGGCCTACACCTTTGCCGTATTAACTAATATGAACATGAACTTTGATTCTATTTGTAATTTTGTCTCACACATTTAGTTCACAGAAAAATACCACAGCGTTTTGTGATGTGGTTTTTAGCTTGAGGGTGTGCTGTTAAATTACTGTGACATTCAAGTTGCATTTTGTGACGTATCAAGCAATGAGGCAAAAGTGTAAAGATTAAAAAAAACATGACCAAATGATAATTTATGCACCAAGTTACAGATGCCAAATTAACCTTGTGATTCATATTTTAGTGCATCAAAGCTCTTTACTTGGTGTAATGCATATTTTTGACATGCTTCCTCTTGGACGTGCATCAATTTCTCTTCCCTATCGGCTATAGCAAAAAGGCGACAGTAAATACTGAAATGGCAAAAACTTTCTCCAGCTAAACAGGAACTGAGATCATGCTGATTGGCATAAAGCAATCAGTTAATAACAATTAAAAACTATTAATAAATAAAATAAAAACCCAATAATTAGTTAATTCCAATAAACTAAATACGGCGTGACTGTGTGAGTGACTGTGGTATAGCAAAAAGTCGCATTAACTTCCAAATGGATTTTTGTGGATATGTTCGTCATGAGCCAAAAGACAGCTGATTAACGGTTCACGTCATAAAGGGGTGACTAGAACAAGAAGGCGCATCAGGTCCACACGGATTCACGTAACATGCCCCAACTTTCACTCACCTGAAAGGGCTGTCTGCGGCAGAGCAGCCCATAATAACGATCTCTTACTGTAGTAATTAAGCGCCTTTTTTCTCTGACCTTGATGTAGTAGCCTATTTGTTTATGATAACAAAGTAAATGCTGCATCTGGAAGTTCATGATAACATGTGATGCCTACGTGATGTTCATTGACCCAAAGAAATCTGCTAATGATAAATACTGTTGAATTGTTATCTTGCTTTTATGTGGTCTAATTCTGTCTGTTATTTTACTGTATTTACAGAACATTTAATTAAAATGAGAGAAATGTGCTTTAAATAGCCATAGCCAAAAATCATAGATAGATAGCCTAGATAGATAGATAGATAGATAGATAGATTTGTTTAAAGCTACACAGCACCCCCTTGTGGTTGAAATAAACTACACAGGTCAAATGCCAATTTAATGTATAGATTTCTTTTCTTTTTGTGCAGAGTTCACCGATGGAGTTTAGTGGCGTGCATACATTAACCGGCTCGGATTTAAATTTAGATGACCTTGAGGATTTATTCGCATATGACAACAACGAAACTTATGGAGACTGTTGCGATGGGGGTGACATATGCGACCTGAAAGAGGGCATGCTTTTTGAGGCGGTGTTCATCCCTGTACTGTACTCGGTGACGTTTATTGTGGGTGTCTTGGGGAACGGTGTGCTGCTGGGAGTTCTGGCTAAGAGCAAGAGGACTTGGAGTGTGACAGACACCTTTATCCTCCACCTGGCTGTGGCAGATCTCCTCCTGCTGTTGACGCTGCCCTTCTGGACTGCACAGGCCGCTCAAGCTGGGGGATGGACCTTTGGAACTCCTCTCTGCAAGATCACTGGAGCTGTTTTTACGGTAAGAGGTGTCCAGCAGGAAAGGTGCGCTAAAACTGTCTGCATTCAAGTGCATGATAGTAAATGGACAGTTGTTGCAACAAAAAGATGTTTCACCTAGCTTTGGCTGATTTCTTTGTACCCTCAGATCAACTTCTACTGTGGGATCTTTCTGCTGGCCTGCATCAGTCTGGACCGCTACCTGTCCATCGTCCATGCTACCCAGATGTACTCCCGCAGGAATCCTTGGGTCGTTCAGGTCAGCTGCCTGGCCGTGTGGCTCTTCTCCCTGCTCCTCTCCATCCCTGACTGGATTTTTCTGCAAGATGTGAGGGATGACAGACGAGCTACAACTGAGTGTGTCCGCAATTACAAGCTCGCCTCTCAGTCGGTAGGTGACTGGCGGCTGGCATCACGGCTGCTCTACCACACAGTGGGCTTCCTGCTGCCTTCAGCTGTCCTGATCTTCTGCTACTCCTGCATCCTGCGGCGGCTGCGGTGCGGCTCCCAGGGCCTCCAAAAGCAGAAAGCTTTCAGGGTCATCATGGCCGTGGTGGTGGTTTTCTTTCTCTGCTGGACGCCATACAACATCACACTCATGGTGGACACACTTCATTCCAGCAACAGCAGCGATCCCTGTGGAGTCAGATCATCTCTGGAGAAAGCGAAGACAGTCACCTCCTCCGTGGGTTACCTCCACTGCAGCCTCAATCCCATCCTGTATGCCTTTGTGGGTGTGAAGTTCCGGCGTCAGCTCATGAACATCCTGAGGTCACTAGGCTGCAAGCTCCAGACAAGTGGCAAACTCCAATCTGCTGTCAGCAGCAGGAAAAGCTCCTTTTGGTCTGAGTCTGCCGACACCTCCAACTCCATCGCGATCTGAGGGACACAAACCTGAATAAGCTTACAACTGACAACATGAAGAAATGAACAGTTGACTGTACAATGTGTCTCTGTATATTTCCTGTGTTATATTACTAGTAACAGGCTATGCTGGTTTTCAATTTCCTGTTCACAAGGCAAGGCAAGTTTATTTGTACTGCACACTTCAAGAAGGCAGTGCTTTACATAAAATTAGTAGCTGAACATAAACATCCATCCATCCAAAATAATTTTGTCTATCTGGGGATTGAGGTTACACACCTGCAGCTCACTTGTAGGCAGCAGATCTATTTTCCTTGTATAGCAGAAAAAGAGCATTTCTCTTTTTTCAGACTGCAAGACAACATTGTAATATAAGTAAATCATGTATTATGCTGCAAGTATTACCGCTGTATATCTGCTGTTTTACATATAAACTTTTAAATGAAAAATGTTGTATCACATGCTGCATATTTCATAATGTTGGTGTAAAAGGAGTGTATAAATAAAGAACAAAAATGTTTTTTTAATCATCTACCAGTATGTTTTTAGGCCAAATGTATTAAAATGTTACTGTTTTTAGGCAAACATACCTGGCAGTATAGACAAGGCTTTGAAACTACTTTTAGACCATTTGACTGTTCACAGAATATAAACAGTTAAATGACCAAACTAAATAAAATGTGAACATTTGTGATTTATAAAATATAAAATATAATAGAAAATGTTTCAGAGTTTGGTTTGTGGCCAGTCAAAGAGGCCATTCAACAGCAATCTAAGTGACTATAAAAGTTATATATATATATATTTAAAAATCCCCCTCTCACCCCGTGCGGGGTGGTATGTGTCATCCTCAAGCTCGGGTCCTCTACCAGAGGCCTGGGAGTTTGAGGGTCCTGTGCAGTATCTCTGTTCCTAGGACTGCACTCTTCTGGACAGAGACCTCTGATGTTTTACCTGGAATCTGCTGTAGCCACTCTCCCAATTTGGAGGTCACAGCCCCCAGTGCTCCGATTTCCACTGGCACCACTGTTGATCTTACTTTCCACATCTTTTCTTGCTCCTCTTTCAGCCCTTGGTGTTTTTCAAGCTTCTCGTGGTCCTTCTTCATGTTGTTGCTGTAACTTGGGATTGCCACATCTATCTCTGCAGCCTTCTTCTGCTGTTTGTCGATCAACACGATGTCTGGTTGGTTATCCATCACCAGTTTGTCAGTCTGGATCTTGAAGTCCCACAGGATCTTAGCTCGTTCATTCTCAACTACCTAAGGAAGTGTCTTCCATTTTGGCTTTCCAGCCCATACTCATGGCAGATGTTCCTGTACACTATGCCAGCTACCTGGTTATGGCGTTCCATGTGTGCACTTCCTGCCTGCATCTTACACCCTGCTGTTATGTTCTGTACTGTCTCAGGGGCATCCTTGCAGAGTCTGCACCTGGGGTCCTACCTGGTGTGGTCTACTCCTGCCTCTATTGATCTTATACTCAGTGCTTGATCTTGTGCCGCCATGATTAGTGCTTCTGTGCTGTCCTTTAGTCCAGCCTTTTCCAGCCTTGATATCAGCCACTTCTTCTATACATATATATCTTGTACTGAGTGCCTGTTCAACGATATATATATATATATATATATATATATATATAGTCTATAGTGTTTCTTTAATGAGCTTAGAGTAATGCAGCTTCCACTGTATGTAAGGAGCCAGCCGATATGCTGTTGTTTGAGGTTCATCTCCTCCTGGTATTATGTCTTTCTTTTGTATTCATGTAAATTTATCATCCAAACACACAAGTACTTCATTTAAAAAGTATTGTGGACTGTAAAGTGTTTTATTTGTTAAGTTTTTACTAAAGGTTTTCTCAACTGTTTTTGCACAATTGAAAAAAGATACCTTCTAAGATAAATTTGAAACCTCACAAACGTGAACTTTAGGATAAGTCAGATTTTGCATCATTCATTTCTATCTTCTTTCTGTGTGTACTGAGACGTTTTAATATATTGACCTTTTGTTTATAGTAATTTCTAAAATGTTCTATATGGTAATAGTTAGGATCAGGTGATTAGGCTAATATGTCATACGTCAGCTTTTGTGAGGACAGCCGTATACCATAACGCACCTGTTTCAGCAACAACAAAACCTGGTTCACAGCTAAGGTTGGAAAAGGAAGAGGCGTTTAGGCGCGGAGATGGGGCCAGGTTTAGGGAGTGCGAGATGCTGAAGGGCTGTCCTCAGAATCTTCAACACCAGTTCTCTAGAAATGACTCTGCTTCTGTCCGAGGGAGGAGTTCAGACAGATAACCAACTATAACCTAAATCCCCCAACTCCATGAACGACTCTCGCCTTGCCAACGAGTTGAACCAGCTACTGTTGCTTCTAAAGACAACAGGACAAAACTAACACCTCTCCCCGTGACCCCACCGATTGGCCACAGTCCACTATCTCATGGTCTTTATTGCTCATGTTATACATTTCTGCACATTCCTCTATATTTATATTTCTATAGTTATGTTTATGTGTACTGTTAAGGACAAATATGTACCAAGGCAAATTCCTTGTATGTGAAAATGTAGAACTACAATAAACCTGAATCTGATAAATGCAAGGACAGCTTCAAAAACTGAAAACCCACATGTAGGTTTCACTGGAAGTATTTCACATCTTTCTGACAGGGAATTGAAACAAAGTAACAAAAAGCAGCCGCACATCCTGCCGCATGTGGTTTAAGCAGAGAAGTAACAAGAAATCGATGAACAAAAGAACACAGAGAAATGCTGTGACTAGTGGCAGACTTCTCCTTATCAACCAATAAAAACCACAGCGTGCCAGCACTGCTACGATTTAAAACACATCTTATTCATAGTTTATATGAGAGGCAAACACTTGACTACAGCAGGGTGGTAGGGTGTTAAAAAGCATAATCCTAAAGTGCCATATGTCTGATTCACCTCAAACACGTCAAGTGGGAAGATCTGTGTGGTATGTGGTCAACATGTGCTTTAACTTTGTACTTAAATAAAGCTTTTGGACCGTATAACAAAGTTTGTTTGTACTTATAACAGGTTTGTTAATCATTAAAGAAAAGTCCTTCTTAGCAGGTTGTTTATTTTTAGGTTGTCTTTGTTAGAAGAACACTTCAATATGATGCAATACTCAAGACTAATTATAACCAGTTATGCTGTAAACGTGATGCGTTTTTTCTCAGATTAGACCACATTTTTCATGTGTCTTCGGCTCGTGATGAACTTCAAGCACAAAGAGAAGTAGAATAGGTGACCTGGGAGGAGGTTAAGTTTCTTTTCTTGTGTGAAATTACTGTCATCGAGTTTCTAAAAGAACACCACATGTGAAAGTACACATAATTCAGGTAACATTTAACACGTGGTTGTCTTGCCTCCAGCCCAGAAATCATGTGTGCATGACAAGCCATAGCCTGCACAGCAGGGTGGAGGTGAAACCACAGATGTTTTTCTCAGCTTATGATGTGATCTTTAAAATAAGGTTTTATGTTCTCTCGCTATTCTTTCCACCATTTGCCACCTACACTATTTCTTCCAGTCAGAGGCCCTTACGCATAAAGCACGCCACTGTTCTGTCTTCACCAAACAAACAGAAGTCGTTAGGTGAAAAGAGAGCTTTTCCTCCTCTTCCTGCTTCTCTGTCACCTGACTGATGACATCATCACCTGTTTCAGTCATCCTGTCTCCTACAGTCCACTCACTAATGTTGCAAGAATTAGGTCAAAAAGTAAAAAGGCAGTGGGATTCGCCGAGGGGAAATTCCCTCACTGCACTGTGGTCACACACAAAAATCCATCACACACTCACTGCGCAATTGTGGAATTCACAGAGTCTTTACTGCTTGAACGGAGCAAGATAACATGTAAAACGGAAAGTGAAACACTTTGTGATATGTTATCAGCCATAAAGTTATAAACTGTGTCGGACTGTTTAATGGAAGATCATAATAACACTGGCAGGAAGAAGAGCTTAGTCTTTTCAATTTCAAACGTTATGGTATTAGCTTTATGGTGAGTGTGACACAACAGTTCTTTCACTATATATAAAATCATGGAAAAACTATTCGCTTTTTAAATAATAATCATAATAATGACACAATAAAAATACATATATCTACAATTGAGCACAAAAAGCATGATTTAGGGTGACAAGCTAAAGCTGTGCAAGAGGGATTACAAAATAAAAATACAGACTGTATATGTCACCATGACGTGGCTCTGAAACTTTCACAAAAATACAATGTGACAGAGTCATTATAAATATCTATTTCTGATCATTAGACAGAATGTAGTCTTCCTCCCCTTAAACCCATGACATGACTTCACACTAAATTCCCCGCAGGGCTGGAGCATTGTTCAGGCCATTTATGAGTCACAGGAGGGCATTTTTGTCCCTTTATCAGCACTGATCAGTTGACTGCACCTGATGATCTACACTTGTCATCTGGTTCAGCTCTTCTCCCTCATGACTCTGATCAGGAAGGGGGTCTTCGCCCACACCTAAGTCCCATAGCGAGCGCTCAGATTCAACTGTAGCACATGTCAGCATTGCCAGGATCCGTTTCTGAAGTTTCCACACAGGCCAAGATAGAGCAGAGGCCTGAGGCAGGCATGAATGCAGCCCAGAGCAGATGTGACCATCAGAGCTGTTTTGAGATGACCTGCAGGACTTCCAGATAGACCGTCATTCGGCTCTTTGGAGCTGCTTGTGATCGTGTCTACAATGAGTGTGATGTTGTATGGCATCCAGCAGACAAAAAAGACCACCACCAGGGGCAGAATAACCATGACACCCCTTGGCCTCTGTAGACCTTTAGAGCTGCGCTGCAGCAGGATACAGGAGCAGCAGATGATCAGTGTGGCTGCAGGCAGCAGGAAGCCCAGCGTGTGGTGGAATAGGCGTGACACCAGCTTCAGTTCAGTTAGGGTCTCAGAGTAGTTGTGAGCACACAGTGTTTTCACTTGTGATGGATCTTTCCTTGCCTCCATAAAAATCCAGTCAGGGATGGTCAGGATCAGGGAGCTGAGCCAGACCAACAGGCAGCTGATATGAGCTAACATTGGCCTCTTCTGGGAGTACAGCTTGGTGGCGTGGACGATGGACAGGTAGCAGTCAAGACTGATGCAAACCAGCAGAAGGATCCCACAGTAGAAGTTGATCTAGGAAAAAGTAAAGGAAAACTTAACAAAAACTTAAACTAAGCACGGGAACTTCCAGCCATCTTTATCACTTCACTTCTCCCCTACTCAGATCCCCTCCTCCTGCCTCTTCCCAGAAATGCTGAGATGCCTAGAGAAATGTGAATGTCACTGGGGGAGAACAATTGCTCAATAACATTAAGCACATTGACCCTAGTCTGTCAAGAGTCTGGATTAGGCAGGAAGTAATGGCCTACAGCCAAACACAATTCACCCAAAAACAACTTTCTCACAGCTTCACTGTAAAGATTTCTCTTTTACTTTCCAGTCTGGGCCTGTTCTACACACCACTTTGTATACTTACATTAAAAACAGCTCCACTGAGCTTGCAGAGAAAACCCCAAAAGCACCATCCAGAATGTTGAGCGGCCTGTACAGCCCAGAAGGGCAGTGTCACCAGCAGTAGGATGTCCGCGACACTCAGGTGGAGGATAAAGGTGTCTGATATACTCCAGCATCGCCTCTTCTGAGCCAGAATGGCCAAGAGCAGCCCGTTCCCCAGCAGACCTATAACCACCTCCACTGAGTACAGAACTGGGATCAACACCTCTTTACTGCCTTTTAAATCAATATCTTTGTACTCATAGTTGTAGTCATTGTAGTCAAAGGTGCTGTTATGGCGAAATAATCCATCAAGCTCCACTTCCATGTCCATCTACTTTAGACAAAAAGGTTAAACAAAGAAAGAGATCAAAAAAGCTGCAGTGCCTCAGAACTCAGATGTCAAAAAACCCTAGCTTATAAACTGTCCTCCCTCTCTTTCTCTGTATGGTCAATCAGCCATGTGAGAGTGAAGTCAATTCTTGAAAATCTCCCCATGGGAATCCCAGCTGAGGGTTTATAAACACACCCCAACTCAGACATATGTCACATGATGCAAAGTCACTGTATGAGGCAACAGTGGAGTGAGTTTAAACGGAAACCACATGTTCCCGTTTGCCATGCACGCAAGCACACACACTTAAAATGTATGAATATATGTCATACAAAGTGGCTGTGGCTATTATCACTTTTTGTTGGTGAGTTGGCAAACAGTGCTGGTAGATACGAACAGGAATCCGTTTTGAAAGAGAAAGGGAAAGGCCTGAACATCTGCAAGAATGGCTACAACTGAAATTATGCAGGAAAACAATTCTCTAGTTAACAAACATTCAAAAGTCTATCTTAGACAAAACTGAAATCTAATCTTGAGCATAGGTGTCATTTACACTGGGGACATGTCCCCACCACTTTTTGAAATGGCAGATTTTTGAAATGGCAGATTTTGTCCCCACCACTTTTTTAAAGCATAATTTGTTAAATAACGTTCTGAAATATAGCTTGCAGCTCAATAACAAATGAAAAAGCCTTTAGAAAGGTTTATTTGCACATTAAGAAGAAACAGAGGTGAAAGCAACAAAGAATGCCTGAGAGCTGCACTGACTATAATATTCTATTATATTTATTTATTTTGAAATGTCACGTGCTACCTACATGTTGTGTTTCCTTGTACATAGATAAAAATATTTACACCATAAATAGGTGCAGAAACATTTCCTGGGGGAGGTCCCCCAAGACCCCCGCTTATATATCTCAGCATTGACGATATCTTTAAAACACCGTTTAAGGATCTTTTCGTCTCGTTCTTGTGTACCAAATATTGCGTCTTGTGACGTCTCGCGAGCTAAGTGTCTCTTCACACCCCTTGTCTGACCCACTATATCCCCACCACTTTTCAACACAAAGTGACGCCCTTGATCTTGAGTTGCACGTATGTTGTTATCTACCTACTATTTTACTTACCATAAAGAGCTTCAGCTTGGCAGACAATGGCAGACAATCTCTGTGGTGACACTAAGTAATGACTTCAACCTGCACGTCTGCCTTCACACCGGCGTCAACAGTTTTGCACTATCGACTACAGCCGCTTGTTTTTGGAGAGAGAGGAGGCGGACGGGCTCCTGCAGCTGTCAGCAATCCTCAAGTCCGGCCGAAATCCGAAACAAAAAAGTTGTAAGTGTTTCCCCGCAAACTTTAAGTAAAATTAAATTGGAAATAGTCTGTTAAAATCAACTGAGATTGTATCCACAAAAACAAAACCTCCGCGTAGCTGTGGAAAGAAACGAAAAGGCAGACGATGAGAAAAGCTGCGCTTCACCTGCAGGAAGTTTTACAACACGGACACACTTCGCCTACAGACTGTAATCTTGTAGGTCATTAACCTGCATGTCCAGAATGGACTTACATGCACTTTAACACCCACTGCGTTGTTTTGGTTCATCAAACGTCACCCTTCTCGGTACATCGCGACCTCTGCCAAATCTGCCAATTCACAGGGAAAATCGAAACACTGTCATCACATATTTTCAAAATAAAATCTGTGATGGCAATCATTGCAGCGTCACAGACAGAAACCCACGAGAAAAGATTTGGCAAATAGATAGTGCTATTTGTTTTGTCATGAAAAGGACAGGATCTCATAACAAAGGCACAGACCCTATGGCCCAAGAGTCTTGGGCCATAGGCGGAATAGGCTAATGCTAAGGGCGCCGCCACCCCTTGGGGCGCCCGAGCGCCCAAATTAATTTTTTTATAATTTTTTTTATTACTAATACAACTTAAATATTATGGATTAAAAAAAGCGATCGTGAATCCGGGGGGAATCCTGAATCCCCCCGGTCCGACTGAGTGACGCACCAATCTCCATCGCCCCCGCCCTGCTGAAAAAAACCCCATCCGTTACCTGTGGTGATTGTGAGTGACGGATGGCCGAATTCACTGACACTGATAAGTTGTCATTATGTCAAAAAGACCGAAACCATCTGGTGCCCAGGGAAGAAAAAAAAGAGAAGAGGAAAAAAACGCGAAAAACACAGAGGTAGGTAATGATGTGTGATCAGTTTATCTGTGTTGCATTAAGTTAGTTCGACGATCACGATGCCTGTAACGTTCGCTAAATTAAATTGAAACTTGTATTAGAAATGCAAAACTTTCCACATCTGACATCAAAAATTATGACAAACATTGAGCTCCTGACTTTCCTGCACGAGAAGAAGCTGATGGAAATTTTCCCCAATATGTGGGTCGCTCTGAGAATCTCTGCCACTCTACCTGTGACAGTCGCTGCTGCAGAAAGGAGCTTCTCTAAGCTCAAACTGATTAAAAACTACCTGAGATCTACAATGGCTCAAGAACGTCTCAGTGGACTTTCAGTCATTAGCATAAATCATGTGGTCTCACAACAGCTGTCGGCTGCGGCTGGAAAGGCAAGGCGAGTAAGGCTGTAGAACATTTGCTAAACATTTTGCATAGTGCATTCAAGTTTGTGTATAGTTATTTATTTTTTGTGCAATGGTCTTATTTATAATTTTTGGAATGTTACATATGCTGAAAGCAAGGTTTCTGTAATATAGTTTTTTTCTGCAATAACATAATATATATAATACATATTTATATTGTATCTATAATACGTTGTGTGTTTGTGTTTCCAAAATATTTTCAAAAAAAAAAACAAGACAAACCTGTGCAGTTTGTTTATGTAAGTTTATGAACAAAAATCCAGGGGCATCAGGTGAAATCTTGCCTAGGGCAGCAAACTGGCCAGGGCTTTATCGTGTAATGCAGTGCTTTATTTTGAAGGCCAAATTACGCTACTTCCGCTTAATCGCTTTCTTTGACTGACTCGAAGCAACAATCTTCACACGCTGATTCACGCTGGACACAAAGCAGTTCAACAATGAGCCGCACAAGGAGCCGCTCTCCAATAGGCGGAGCCGTTGAGCTGTTTCCAAAACTGAACAATAGATACAACCAGGGCCTGTTCCAACCGGTTTGTCAGGATCAGTAAATTCAGATGGAAGGTGACAATTCAAAATATAAAAATATAATGGAATATAGTGCAGTAATCAGTAGCTTAAGTTACTTTCTTGGACAATGCACATCTGCTTCTTCTAGATTTAAACTGCCTTGCATGTTTTCTTATTGTGCAAATAAACCTTTCTCAAAGCAATTTCATTTGTTATTTAACATTTCTTGTTGCAAGCTGTTTTTCTGAAAATTTTTAACAAATGCTTTCAAAAAGTGATGGGGACAAAATTAGCCAATTCAAAAAGTGGTGGGGACGTGTCCCCAGAGTAAATGACTCCTATGGTCAGGATACTTATGCTAAATAAAATCTTTTACATAAAGATTTTACATAAACAATATACTCAAACTTAGAAAATGCATTGACAAAAGATTAGTGGTGTCATGATGTATGTGTAAAATTATCCAACATTTCACAGAGACAAAAATGTTTAGAGAAAACTGAATACAAATATGTGTAACACAAAAAGTTACCCTTCACGCAGGTCAGACTGCATGTTGGGGACAAAACTAACTCACTGTATTTAGAGTAGTTACACATCAACCAGCTACATTAGTATCTTACACAGTGACACATCAGTATTAACAATCTAATAATGTCTATAATGTGAATATAATATATCAGTCACAGGGGCCATTTTACTGTAGAACAAGTACATTTTGTTGATCATACTTCTTAGGATTTTGAATGCAGGATTTTTACTTGAAAAGCATTAATTTTAGACTGTTGTATTGGTACTTCTACCCAAGTAAAGGATCTGAATAGCTTTTCAACCGCTGCCTCTCCCATGCTTCATTTTGGTTCTGTTCAATTGACCTCAATATTACTAGTTCTTTGGCAGTCATCAGTTTATAAAAAATGTGTATTGTTATAGATTAAACAACTCAGCAGTATATAAATAGTTAAAATGAAAACTCCACCTCGATCCATTGCAACATGTAAAAGCTGCTTACATATCAAGTTCTGATCTGAATACACCTCCACTGGCTGCATTAACTATGAGATCTGTCAATGCTCTTGGCAGCTACATGTTGTGCTGGATGAAAGTTGGTCAGAGAGTAAACTTGAGAGAGAGAACCTGAGGTGTTGATGCATATATTACATGATATTTCTGTACATCGCATAGAGGGCGGGTTTTTACAAAATGAATTTATTTCCATCTTTTGCAACACAAAGTTCCATTTTAAAGCACTGAGCTGCAAGAACAGATATACATGGCAAGAAATTATAAT
>NW_024040152.1:34849271-34865066 GCF_014851395.1 Micropterus salmoides
CGCCCTAGTATTTACCCCATTGCTATTAGCTCTTACTAATATCTATTGTTACTTGAAGACGTCTTGCTGTATTGATCTTTATTGACGTCTCTTTGGATAAAAGCGAAAGAAAATTAATATATGTAAATGTTGTATTATTCTTGCATTGTTTGTGCACCTCGATCTGTATGAAACATTTTGTTCAGCTCGACACTTGCAAGAAAGACTGATAATAAAGCCTGACTTGATTTGACTAATAAAAGAGCAGTTTGAAGGAGCTAATTTTCACTTTTTAATATTTTACCGACCAAAAGATTATTTGATTAACGGAGACGATATTTGCAGATTAATACAAAATATAATGCAAGTCAATCCTTCAGTTCATTTTACAGAAACGAGTATGACTCAGACTTACCGGCGTGGTAAACAGTAGAGGTGAAAGTGCTGAAGCGGTCGTTAAGTCCATTATGTGTCTGTTCCTTGGTTATTTATATTCTTATGTCAACACACTCCCTTTAGTTTTGGGAAGCTTGTGGGGAGAAAAAGAAAGAATCTAATCTAACAAACAGCATTACTGGCCAGTGTTAAATATATCTAGATCTAGTTCTACTGTTGAGAATAAAGCAGCTGAATGATAAACTGAACCCTGCTCTCCCTTAAACACCAGCCACGCTCTGAAATCTGCAGAACCCAAAGT
Source organism: Micropterus salmoides (assembly GCF_014851395.1). Lineage (NCBI taxonomy): Eukaryota > Metazoa > Chordata > Actinopteri > Centrarchiformes > Centrarchidae > Micropterus > Micropterus salmoides. The sequence goes on from NW_024040152.1 coordinate 34,849,948, forward strand.
ATGTGTCTGTTTCATTTATTAACAAAGCTTCCATGTGAAACAACTCGTTCCTGCAGAGAGAACCTGGAGATTAGACTGTCAGGAATAATGGAAATAACGTGTCTGCTTTGTGTCGCTTCATCTGTCAGCCGGTCGGGACTCTGTGTGTGTGTCTAAAGGCTTAGTGCAACTTTATGGACTAATTTGTTCCCTTTGCTTTGATTTTTCCCGTGTGTGTTCTGCAGGGGAACGATGAGGAGGCGGTCTTGGACCAGGGGAAGACCAGCTCCACCCTCTACACCAACTTTGAGAAAGAGGAGCTGGAGAGTGAGTCTAATGTTGACACCCAAACACACTCTGCAGCAAAGTATCTCCTGTCTGTGTTTACAGTCAATCACAGAGTAGCAAACATCACTCGGTCTGTGTTTATACATGTGAGGACAAGTCAGCCGGAGTAAGGGCAAACAGTAACATCAAAATAGTCACCAAAGATCGCTCTTATGGACTCTGGTTCTGGTTCCTGCACCACAGATCTTGTCAGTGACCTTCATCCTCTTCCTCCTCTTCCCCTTCATGTCTCTAAAGTGAAAGGAGTCTCTGTCCTAGAGCGGCGTCTCTGGGACTCGTCTCATCTGTTGCCATCGTTGGTTTCCCTGCAGTATAAAAGCTGAACGTCGGCTCACCTGTGTTTAGTACCTGAGGCGTTGCTACTGTTGGCGTTAGCTGGATCTGGGAGAGCGCGACACGTTGAACACGGTGAAGCGTTCCTTCAGATTCACGCCGTGTTGAAGGAAACGCTTCTATTCTATTATTCTAACGTTGGACAGGTTTGTGCAGCGGTGTTCGAGAGTGAGTGAGAGAGAGAGAGAGAGAGACAGGAGTGATGCATAAATATATGCTTCTCAATACAGCTCAATCAAAACTTATTTTAAATACGCCTAGTAAAAATTTGCATGATGATTATCCAAATTATGGGAAAGCAACCCTACCAACCCCCTTCACCCCCAAACAAAGCAGTCTGACTTTTTAACATCATATCCATGACAGCAGCAAGGAGTGTGGTTCTTACAAAGCATATAGCCTGGGCCTGATGTTTCTTAACACCACCGGCTGAAATAAAAAAAAAATAAAGCAAGTAGATCCCGACTTTTAAACAGCTGTTTCTCTGCACATGTAGCCTGTTTATAAGAGCATATTCAGCAGTTACAAAACGTTACGTTAACGCCGCTCTCTCCTGACGAGTCCAGCATCAGTGACGGCAGCTGCAGGAGTTTCTTTCTGTAGTTTCACGTCGCTGTGCTGCTTCAGCAACGCTTCAATAAGTCAGATGTAGAAATGTTCGCAGCTGAAAGCTTTTTGCTGCTCGCACAGAGTTTACAATAGACGACAATGTTCTTTGCATCTTAGACTGTGACACAATCATGGCAGCAGCTGCTTCCAGCTGTGGACAGAACGCCTCTCTCCCTCGTTCTCCTGTCTTCCTTTTGTTTTGCTCTCAGCGGACATGAACAACAGAAGGTCCGGTGCTGCTTCAGTTCAGTCAGGAGCGGAGATATGCGGGAAGTTAGGAACCGAGGAGCAGAATCCAAACGCACGGGTCTTAACGAATCCACGGTTCTTGGAAATTTAGTACCAGATTCCTACTTGGAACCGGTTCTCGATACCTAACCCTGTCTAATCTCTATAAGCTTTCTACAAGTTAAAACATGTTTCAAAATGTGTTCAGTGAGCCCACTCCAGACGTTCTACATCCCTACGTTCTTTAATTTGCTGTTATCTTTAAAGTAGTCACAGTAGCTTGAGTCATTTATGCTAATAAGTTAATTACTTAATTCTTCATGCTTTGTTGATGTAACAAATGAGGTGACGTTAGGTCGGCGTAGCAGCTCCTGGCTGATAAACACTGAAATATGCAGGATCCAAACGCACGTTTCTTGGAAATTTGCTAACGGTTGCAACTTTGAACCGGTTCTGGAAACCAACCCTATATTATGTAAAATCAAAATACAGGTAATCCTAAAAGCTGCAGCCTTTTGGGGAAACCTGCAGAACTTGACAAGCCTGTCAGTTTGGTTTTACAGCTGCAGCGTGAACACAGTAGGTGGGGAAAATCTTTCTTATCTAATCTGAAGTTAATGCTTGTTAAAAATGTGCTGTTGTATTTATATCATTTGTACCGGTAGAAGATCTCTACATAGATGTATTTAGAAGCCCCTCATTTTTCTTTGTTTGGGAGTGATGAACTTCAGCTGTTGTTCCCACTTAGGATAAATGATCATGATGACCCCTGGGCTGTTTAGTGACTGTGTTCCCTCCGTCAGGTCACAGAGCGGTGTACGTCGGCGTCCGTGTTCCCATGGGCCGAGAGAGTCGAAGGCGCCACCGTCACAGAGGACACAGACATCACCGGAAACGACGGGGCCGCTCGGACCGGGAGGACGGACGAGAGTCACCCACATACGGTCGGTCCAGACTCGGACAGCATTTAATCACACACTGATTGTCAGAAATTGATTATCTAATTAGCTGTCGGTTGACCTGCAGACACGCCGTCCCAGAGAGTCCAGTTCATCCTCGGGACAGAAGACGGCGACGAGGAGCACATCCCCCACGACCTTTTCACCGAGCTGGACGAGATCTCCTTCAGAGACGGAGACTTGACGGAGTGGAAGGAGACTGCCAGGCGAGGACACGCTCACACTTTTACATTTAGATTATTCAGGATGATCCTTCAGCCTTCATCTGATTGTATAATCCTCCAAACTCATTGTTTTTCTTTCAGTGTTTTGTTTAGCAAAACGCTCCACTACCTCTGTTTCATCCAAGATAATCCTTAGAGTTTCCTCTGTTTGAAATAACCTTATTTAGAATAACACACAGCTTCACTTTGCTTTCATTGGAGATCCTTGGTTCATTGTAGAGGATGAACCTTTATTTATTCAGGAGTTATAATTAGTTTTTTGTTTTGAGAGAGGAACAGAGAGAAAAAGAGAGGGATGGAAGAGAGAGAGAGGGGAGGGAATGGTACAGATATTTATAGTAGTGTCAATGATAATAATTGTAATGTTAATGATTATAATAACAATAGTCGTTGCAGCAGAGGGTGTCGAGCAGGAACACGGGGCAGCAGGTGACCCGCAACCACAGATCCAGACTCCACAGCTCCAGAGCCAGAAAACCTGCAGGAAGTGATAGGAGGAGGAAGAGACGAGAAAGCACAAGACTACCAGAAAGGGGAGAAGTTGTGTTAGTAACATGCAATAATGGGATGAGGTTGCATACAGAGGGAGAGAAAGTAGAGGAGAGGAGCTCAGTGCATCATGGGAAATCCCCCGGCAGTCTAGGCCTATAGCAGCATAACTAAGGGATGGTTCAGGACTCACCTGAGCCAGCCCTAACTATAAGCTTTATCAAAGAGGAAAGTCTTAAGCCTACTCTTAAATGTGGATGGTGTCTGCCTCCTGAACCCAAACTGGAACCTGGTTCCATAGGAGAGCAGCTTGATAGCTGAACGCTCTGGCTCCTAGTCTACTTTTGGAGACTCTAGGAACCACAAGTAACCCTGCATTCTGGGAGCGCAGTGCTCTGGTGGGGTAGTAAGGTACTATGTCTGTGTTCTTAATGGAAAGCAGCTGCCTCGCTGCCTCTCTACCGTAACAGACAGCTGCCTCAGAAGGCATCACTTGCAGGTGAAGGCAGCTCTGTTTACATTAGTTTTGAACAGCCTTCTAGGGCAGCACCTATGACAACGTGTGACGTCAGCACGCTGTCTTGTGTCTCTTCTGGCTGTCAGAAGAGACGCTAGCCTTAGCATAAGCTAACTAGCTATTGAAAAGTCAAACGGCTAACGGACGCCTCAGACTGAACAAACTTGGTTGGTTACAGTCACGGGCTGATATTATAGTTCAGTGTTTAGTTCTTGCTAGATTTTCAAAAATCGTTTGAAGGCATCTTATGTGACAGGAAGAGATCGTTCAAGCCGTTTCGAACAGCATTCGATGCCTCGCTGTCCTGTTGGACACCTTCTGAGACAGCTGTTTAGCCCATTTTGAACACAGCCTATGAGCTCTTTAAGATAAGATAGTGCCTGACCATTAAGAGCTTTGTAGGTAAGAAGAATGATTTTAAATTCTATTCTGGATTTTACTGGAAGCCAATGCAGAGAAGCTAAAACAGGAGAAATGTGATCTCTTTTCCTGGTTCCTGTCAGAACACGTGCTGCAGCATTCTGGATCAGCTGAAGAGTCTTAACGGACATTTTCGAGCAGCCTGATAATAAGGAATTGCAGTAATCCAGCCTAGAAGTAACAAATGCATGGACTAGTTTTCTGCATCATTTTTAGACAGGATGTTCCTGAAATTTGCCTTGAAATTTGCTTAATGTGAGACTTAAACGACATGTCCTGATCAAAGATAACTCCAAGATTCCTCACAGTGGTGCTGGAGGCCAGGGCGATGCCGTCAAGGGAAACTATATCTTTAGATAATGCGTCACGGAGGTGCTTATGCCCCAGAACAAGTTTATTTGAGTTTAACATTAGAAAATTACAGGTCATCCAGGTTTTAACATCCTGAAGGCACATTTGAAGTTTAGCTAACTGATTAGTTTCATCTGGCTTGATCGATAGATATAACTGAGTATCATCTGCATAACTATGAAAGTTTATGGAGTGTTTAAATATGATCTGAAAGTCTGACACAAGAAATGCTGCCAAAATTAGCAGTGCAACATAAATCAGTGGAAGACTAATCAGGCTGAGGAATCTTTTAGAGGCTAGAAATGTCTGATTTTATTTAAGGTCTGATGTGAGCGTTTACATTTGGGCAGGTAGTAAAGATGTTTTATGCTCCTGTATTTGAAGCTGAGTCTGTGTTTGTTTTCAGGTGGCTGAAGTTTGAGGAGGACGTAGAAGACGGCGGTGAGCGCTGGAGTAAACCGTACGTGGCCACGCTGTCGCTTCACAGTCTGTTTGAGCTGCGTTCCTGCATCCTGAACGGCACCGTGATGCTCGACATGAGGGCCAGCACCATCGAGGACATCGCAGGTCAGTACGTCAACAGACGCGGCCGTCACTGTGCTGATGTTGAGTTAATCTTCTGAAGAGCTGTCCATCCTTTTCGCTGAAGCTACAGAACCTCAGCTACGTTCATAAGCTGTGTCACTACCACTGACTGGACCATCCCTTCATGAATACACCATGATTTCTGACTTGCACGATCACTTTATCAAACAAACAGTTGTATTAAGATTCAGGAATGATGTTGAGGAAAAGTGTTTTGCGATAACGAAACTGGAATCATTTGTCATTTTATTTCATGATTGTATATGTAGCAAATTATTTTGGTCAGATTTGGAATATTTCTTTAAGACATTGACTGGTTCAGAGACATGATATTCTTTTATGATAAGATTGATGTAAAAGACTATATATTTTGAAACGTCTTTATCTTAAATGAAAAATATTTCATTCACAAATACATACGTGGCCTGTACTATGAAGCGAGGTAACTGGCTTATCCAGGTAACTTCAGGTGTAACTTTGACGTTGGGTGTAACTTCCTGATTAACCCGTACTACGAAAGGTGGATACCGTGGAGATCGACTGGTGTTTGACGATGCCAGTACCAAAACCAGTACCCTTAAAGTGAGTCCTCAATGTCCAAGACCGAGACAAGACCGTGTGCAAATGTGGTTGAATCCGAGACGAGACAAAGACCATCAAAAAGTGGTCTTAAGACCGGTCTTGAGTACTAAACACTACTACACACCCCATCTGTACTCAGTGTTTATGATGAAAAGTAGGCTATTAATACACACCACTTGATAAAATATGTTTAGGTTTCATCCTGCAGCTAAAACTACATTATTCTTAACACTACAGCATGAACAGACAGCGAGCCCTGCAGCCTCGGTTATTTTAGGGAGGAGATCTTAAATAACGGCCAGTTTCTGAGATTGATAATTGAATTATCAAGTGTTTTCACATAGGCTTTTTAGATTGACTATTTTAAGTGACCAAAAAACACAGAGCCAGGGTGGGGGTTAACAAACCAAGTAATACATTCCTAGATGAAAGTGGCAAATTTACAGTCATTTATGCAAATTTATCGTCATTGGTTTTTATTGTTTTTCAAAGTTTGGCTGAATGGAACAATTTTAAATTAAAGAAACCCAAGGACTGAGCCTTGGGGAACTCCAGAGTGAAAACTGTGAGCTGTGTTTAAGAAATGTCCTGTCTCCTCATTTTTAAATATCAGGATAGTCAGTCCCGTTAAACTTGTCTTATGTTGTTTTTGTCAGACGACTTCATGATCTTAAACTAGATATTAAATCACATGTCAGGGCGGTAGAGCTGCTTTACTCACGGAGTGAGACACATTTAGTCATCTGCTTAATAATGATGTATGATAAGTCAAAGAGGACCAAGTATTGATCCTTGGGGAACTCCACACGTCATGTTTGTCTGCTCCTGGAGATTATACTTGAACCACGTAACTATGACAAGCCGTCTCGGTACACGTAACATGTCTGCTAACCTCATGTTGTCCTTGCTCACATGCAGACATGGTGATTGACAGCATGGTGGCGTCGGGCCAGCTGGAGGAGGGTGTTCGGGAGAAAGTGAGGGAGGCCATGTTGCGGCGTCACCACCATCAGAGCGAGAAGAAGCTGAGCAACCGAATCCCGCTGGTTCGATCCTTCGCTGACATAGGCAAGAAACACTCCGAGCCACACTTACTGGAACGCAACGGTGAGACCACGGCGCTCTCGTCATTCTGAAAGTCACACTTCTGCAAATTGGTAGGAAGGTCTTATTCTTCAGTTCCCAGGATGAGATTCTCCAAGTGAATTAATCTTTCCAGTGAATCACAGATGTTATCCAGGAGCAGAAAGAGAAACATTTGACAGATTTCTGACATATCGTGACCTCTGAACTATCAGGTTCTACTGAAGATGACAGAAAGCATTTCAGACGTACTTAACAATTCACACTCTTTATCAGTTTGCCTCTGGATGAATGAAGATATGTTAGGGTTGGGTATTGTTTCAATTTTAATGATTCAGATTCTACTTCTTGAATCTCGGTTCTGGTCCCTTCACCACAGGTCTTCTTAGCGCTCGGTGACCTTCATCCTCTTCCTCCTCTTCCCCTTTATGTCTCTAAAGTGAAAGGAGTCTCTGTCCTAGCGTCTCCTGGGACTCGTCTCATCTGTAGCCATCGTTGGTTTCCCTTCAGTATAAAAGCTGAACGTCGGCTCACCTGTGTTTAGTACCTGAGGCGTTGCTACTGTTGGCGTTAGCTAGATCTGGGAGAGCGCGATACATTGAACACGGTGAAGCGTTCCTCCAGATTCACGCCGTGTTGAAGGAAACGCTTCGTCACGTTGCAGCTGCTTCCTCCCTCGCACCAAACCTCCTGACTGCAGCTGGTGCAGTTTGTTAGTGAAGCTAAGCCAAACTTTGGAGCGTTTGCTGCGGCCCGCCACGGTCCAGGACCAGAACCAGGAGGACACTTTGGTGGACGGTAAAATGCTCACTGCAGTTCAGTCAGTAGCTGAAATATGCAGGAAGTTAGGAACCAAGGAGCAGAATCATAAGAAACGGGTAGGGCTGGATATAGAGATCAAATACTTTTTAGGCACCAACTGAATTGCCTCACTACCATCGAGTGTCAAAAACTGTCTCGTCTTTCGGTACCAAATTTCAATACCTAAAGGTTCTTGTTAACGTCAGTGAGCCAATAAGCATGCAGCAAACTTGATGTGCCCAGATCTAAAAGTGATTGTAATTGGCTGTAGGGATGTAAACACTAGTTCACGCCGGTTCGGCACCAATGCAACAGCGCAATGCAATATTTGCTACATAAGATAATTGCTGCCAAGAACGGCGACATGACAAACCCGGTGAAGCCCTTGACTGTGCGTGGAATAAACTTAAGAGCAGAAAGTTGCTCCGTCTTTGACTGCAACAAGACAGTCATCGTCTCAGCGTCCTACTGCCAAAACATATGTAATGAATAAACAATGAAATGACATCACAAAAACTAAACAGAGGAATAAAAACAACAAAAACACAATATAGGCCTATGTTACATTGGAAATATGTCTTGCTTTTTGACAAGCAGTAGAATTTTTCAAAGGAACAATTATTAAAATAACAATATTAATGATGATAATGTGATAATTGAGTTACTTTATACAAACAACAACGAATTCGTTCAGGTATCAATATTGAAAATCTTTGAACGATACCCAGCACCCAGCAGTTCCTACACGGAACTGGTTCTCGATACCCAACCCTGTCTAATCTGTCACCTTTTTACCGAAGTTCTCTACAAGTTGAAACATGTTTCAAAATGTTCACTGTTCAATGAGTCCACTCTAAACGTTCTACATCCCTACGTTTTTTATCTGAGACTCAGTAGCTGTCATCTTTAAAGTAGTCACAGTAGCTTGAGTTATTTATGGCAGCTCATCATACGTTATCATGATGAGCTGGTTAGCATGGTAGCTAACGGTAAAGGTAAACTTTCCAACGAGATAAAAAAAAAAGTATTCTCAGAGTAGCAGAAATCATGTGACATGAAACAAAATGTTCATGTGAGATCATGTGAATAACTGATTTTTGACAAATTACAGAAAGATAATTCTCAGGTCACGATATTGTGCATATTTCTGTGAAACCTAGTAACAGGTTTTTGACAGTTTCCTGTGATAAATATTCTATAATTAAATATTTTCCTGTTTAAGCAAAGCGTCTCGTCTTGTTGTGAAGAACTTCATCCGTCCTGATTGGTTGCGGTAACAGAGTGACAGGACGACGGGTCTCCTGATTGGTGCATGGCATCGTGTCTGCACGGTTGTGTTTCTGTAGACTGACGTGTGATGGGGGTGTGTCTTGTGTTCGCCGACGCTGGTGAATAGTTTGGTTGTTTCTAAATGGAGCTGCTGCTGCTGCACGAGTGTTTCAGATTAAGTCCACTAAAGAGCAACTGTAGCATGATTCTCACTGGGGCTGATCGATATGACTGTATATATCGATAATGAGAGATTAAATAACGTATTTTTATTATTTGTCATATCGCACAGCCCTGTTACTCACCTGTATGCAGCGTGATCAGTGTGAACAGTTTATTTATAATATCTTTTAATATTTACTGGGAAGTCAGAAGCCGTTTTTTGTCCTCAGCAGCAGTTTCCTGGTGGTCAGGTCTAACCTGAACTGACCTGCTGAGTCTCAAAGCTAATAACCAGCAAATACCATGTGACGAGTCTGCTTTTTAATACCCAGACTCATAAATCCTGTTTGTGAGCGAGTGAGGAATGTTTTCATTCTGCTGCCGTGTTGAAACCTGCAGAGAGCAGACATGAATCCATCTGATGGGGAGACGTGTGAAATGGCAGTTAATGCTTCAGAGTCTTGTTTCAGCGACCGGCCTGCAGGTTTTTCTGAGGAAACAGTAGTTTAAAAGACATTGCAACTATAAATGACACAACTTTTTATTAATGTGATCACAAGGAAGGCCATCGCTCAGAGGACACATGTATACTAATGAAGAGCCAGCAGCCAGTTAACGATAGGAGGCAGTAACCAAAGACACTGAAGGACCTGTTTTATATCCAAGAAAGAAAACCAAGCAAAACTTAATTTATAAATCTCAATTAAAGTTGATCTATTGTAGTGCATTTCCAGTGCAATATTGTAGTTCTGTGACTCCTTTATGGTAGCTTAGCATGATTCAAAGTCAAAAAGAATACTGGCCTTTCATGCAGGCCTTCATTTCCCAAAAGCCCACTCTCCCTGAAGCGCGTTTACCAGGCTGCTGTTGGCCCGAAAAAAGAAACCACGTGCAGTGTTGTTGGCCGACATATTGAACAACTTCTGACTGGTGTCGTCATGCGCCGAGCGGTTGGCAGGAGGATGGGACTGTGCTAATTACCCTATATAGAAAATCTACAGGATTAAAAAAAATTTATTATGCTTTAACCAGAAAATAAAACCTCCATTAAGACGAATAATCTCTTTTCCAGCAAAATAGCAGCAAAAGGTTGCAGACATTAAAACAAAATTTACAACGGGAATAATTAGTGAGTAACAAGGACATAAAATATCAAATTTCATAAATAATTACCACAAGTAATAAAACAAGTATAATCCAAAAATCTATCATAACATCTAGAGCCAGAATTGCCAGCCTCCATGTCATTGAAGATTCAGGACATTTTTGCAGCTGATTCCAAGCGCAGGGTGCCGCATACTTAAACGCCCCTTTTCCCAAAACCCCAACAGTATATAGAGAGCAGAATAAACTGTTAAACCAGGTCCAGGAACTGGAGGAAATCTGTAGTTTTTGCTCAAAGTGATTTCTTTTAAGTATGTTTACCTCTTTATTTGAAGCTTTGGCCACGTTTTAAGATGAACATCCGACACTGAAACATTATAGATAGGACAGAAAGTACGGAAAAGCATAATGGGTCTCCTTCAATTCTAAGAAAAGCAACGGTAACATCATAAATACTAGGGGTGTGGAAAATAATAGACTTTTAAATGCATGGCGATATGGACTTGGATGATTCTGCATCGAATCACAAATGGCAATAATCGATTATCTAGAGGTTAATTGATAACGTAATGTTGATGGAGCGCTTAGCTAGCGTCCTCTGCTCATTCTTCAAATGACGGCTACGTGACAGGCGGCAGTAGATGGCGGTGAAAGCAGAGGAACATATGAGCGCTACGTTTCAGTCTGGCTGTAAATGTTCACAGCGTGTCTGTCTTATTAATTATAAAGTCTGTCTGTTACCGCCTTTTGGAAAACAACAAACATCTCTTCAGACTGCGGTCTGGAAGCTGAGCAGGATGTTATTTGCTGCTGTAAAGTTTGTTTGCAGTCATTCATCCACATATCGAGTACACAATGAACCCAATGCTGTTACTCAAGGCCCACGGTGCTCAATACAAGATCACTATACGAGATCAGGAACAGACACATTAAGGTGGCGTGAACGTGGTTTGGCTGGAGCGTAAAGTTCAACACCCATCTGACTCTATAGTAATAACAGCAGCCTCAGAAATAAAAATAGCTGCAGCAGAGGTCAGTAATAATGTTATGTTAGCTACATTTATATGAAGTAACATTAAATAGCTGCATTTCATTACTACCTACTTGTTTGGATTTTTACAAATACTTTGCTTTAAAAGTACCAAGTAGTCACACAGTGAGAAAAATCTTTATCCTGTTCGTTTATAATCGCATCGTAGCCTCATAATCGTAATCGGGTACCTAGAAATCCCCACCCTTGAGGTGATGCATCGAGGAATCGAATCGTGAGACCGGTGAAGACGCACACCCCTAGTAAATACATTGTGTTCTAAAATGTTCTAAAGCAACTATTAAGAAAAAAAATTAAATTGCAGCTGAAGCTAATCAAACACAGGAGAAACACACAGCAGCACAGTGCTCCACACAGATGTAAAATAATATTAGTATGTTTGTGGTAATAAAAGTTATGATGATAATAATAATTATGATCAGCTAACTTGTATTTATAAGACAGAATGACAATATATCGACCAGACTGTGATCAATCAGTCGGATCAATAAGTGAATCATCAGATGGATCGTCTGTCAGCATCCTCACTTTGCACGCTGACTTTTAAAACCAGCATGAGCTTCGTTCAGTCGTCGTCCCGCTGATGTTTCTGTCCCTTCACCTCCTTCCTCTTCTGCTCCTCCTCCTCCAGGGGAGGGTCTGTCCTCCTCTTCTCGCTCCACCCTCCGTCGCTTCTCGGCCACCTCATGTGACGACTCCACTCTGTCCCGTCGCTTCTCCGTGATGTTCGGGCAGCTCCTCCCAAGCCCCGCCTCCTCGCCCGAGGCCACCCCCACCCAGGCCCGCCACGGGCGCCACCTCTCCGTACCGTGCCCGCCCAGCCCCGCCCCCTCCGACCTGTCAGGCCACACCTCCTTCGACACGCCGCGTCGCTGCTCTGCTCCGGGGGGGCTGTGGGGAGGAGCAGGGATCCCCGAGGTGGTGATTCACCCCCCTGAAGAGGAGGTGTTCAGGATGGAGGACAGACACGACAACATCTCCCACCAGGACCTGCTGTTCCCTCACAGTGACGCAGGCAAATACCCGTCAGCACGACTCTGCATGGTGTGGCTCCAGCACCCCCTAACCCCCCCAGCTGCTCCAGAGGATCAGACTGGTTGTACTGGGCAGCTCCCAGCTCTGCTGTAGCTCTCAGTAAAGCCTCCCCGTTTATATCGACACAGGATCAAAAACTGTGAAACGACTGTGGACACCACGCTGTAGTGTTGTAAAATCTGCCTGCAGTTGTCCGTCCGTGCTGCTGCTGATTTCTTTACTAACCAAACTAGGACTGCACGATTTGGAGAAAGTCATAATGCAAACGGACAAAGTCGCTTCCCAAATCGACAGGACTTTAATGATCTGCCATTTTGTTACTCATGATGCATTTTACCTTCAGTGAGGCGACATCAGGGTGTCGACCAAAGGTGACTGGCTATCTTCTCTATTTTCATATCGTCTTATCATGGCTACTTAAGATCACTGCCCATGCAAGTCAGTGAAATGCCAGCATGGAAGAAACAGCCTTATTAGCTTTAAGGGAAACCACAAGAAACATCTGTAAATGCACAGTGCAGTGTTACTTTGGTGCAGCACGCGTGGGAAATCGATAGCAGCTATGTACATTGTGCTAACCTCGACAGCCCAGCTGTGTTCTAATGTTAACAGAGCTATCCTTATTAGCGAGGCTCCTTGCATGCTTGCTTATAAATAATTTGAAGTTGGGACATTGACAGTGTTTAAGAAAATACACTGAACAAAACTATAAATGCAACACTTTTGTTTTTTCCCCCATTCATCATGAGCTGAACTCAAAGACTTTCTCTATGTACACAAAAGGACTATTTCTCTCAAATATTGTTCACAAATCTGTCTAAATCTGTGTTAGTGAGCACTTCTCCTTTGCCCAGATAAGGCTGGCCACAATAAAAGGCCACTCCAGAATGTGCACTTCCATCACACAGCACGACGCCACAGATGTCACAAGTTTTGAGGGAGCGTGCAGTTGGCATGCTGACTGCAGGAATGTCCACCAGAGCTGTTGCCCGTGAACTGAATGTTCATTTCTCTACCGTAAGCCATCTCCAAAGGCGTTTCAGAGAATTTGGCAGTATATCCAACCGGCCTCACAACCGCAGACCATGTGTAACCACACCAGCCCAGGATCTCCACATCAAACATCTTCACCTCCAAGATTGTCAGAGACCAGCCACCCGGACAGCTGCTGCAACAATCGGTTTGCATAACCCAAGAATTTCTGCACAAACTGTCATGAACCGTCTCAGGGAAGCTCATCTGCATGCTCGTCGTCCTCATCGGGGTCTCGACCTGACTGCAACTTCGCACAGCCATAGAAGAGGAGTGGACCACAGGCCACAATCAACAACCTGATCAACTCTATTCGAAGGAGATGTGTTGCACTGGTGGCCACACCAGATACTGACTGGAGTCTGTTTCCCCCAATACAGTGAAACTGCACATTTTGGAGTGGCCTTTTATTGTGGCCAGTCTAAGGCCTTTTATTGTGGCCAGTCTAAGGCACACCTGTGCAATACCCATGCTGTCTGAGCGGCCTCTTGATATGCCACAGCTGTGAGGTGGATGGATTATCTCGGCAGAGGAGAAGTGCTCACTAACACAAATATTGTTCACAAATCTGTCAAAATCTGAATGAAATAGGCCTTTTGTGTACTTAGAGAAAGTCCAATCGCTGATATTCCCTTCAGTCGTCGATATGCGATCCAGTTGCCAGTCGGAACGAGCCTAATCATTTGCCTCCTCGTTACTGAGAATGTGAAGCAGACAGGTTTTTAAGAAGCTGACTTTAAAGTCTAAAAAGACGTTAAGCAGTCAGAGCGTGACGACGAAAAGATTAATCCAGAGAGATGGAAAATGTCGATTAGATGCTGAAATGACAAACAGACGTCATGATATTTAGACCCAGTGGTGCTTCTGATGCCTCGCAAATGGACTGTGATTTTTAAACTGGAGAAGCAGATGATTTCTGTTGTGAAAGCTGGTTTCTATCAGCTAAAGCTCTTTTTATCCTTCACTGATTTCGAGGGACATAGAGGCATTAATAGATCACTGTAATGCTTTAAATGCAGGTGTTAGCCAGGCCTCCCTCTCTCGAATACAACTGGTTCAAAATGCTGCCGCTCGTCTCCAAACTGGAACTTGTAAGCGAATTCTTGCCTCTCTTCACTGGCTCCCAGTTTGTTTTAGGATTTATATTTTTAGAGCCAGCTCCAGCCTGTATCGCTGATCTGTTGAAGCTGAATGCTCCATTAAGGCCTTGAAGGTCTACAGTTACTCCTTGTTGTCCCTAAAACACGGCTCATGAACAGCTGGGGTCAAGCTTTCTCTGTCACGGCCCCGAGAGTTGTAGAGTCTTAAAACTCACCTCCGCTCCTTGACTTTTAACCCAGTTTGAGAGTTGTGTGTTGCTGTTTTATGGTGGTATTTTATCATTTTTTCGTTGATTGATTCATGTCATTGTACAGCTCTTGGATCACCCTGGTTGTTTTTTAAATGTGCTTTACAAAGAAAATTGGATTGGATGAAATAAAAAACTAAACGACTTGAAATGAGCAGAGTTGATCAACATCAAGTCCAGAGAAAAGAGCCCAAAAAGAGTTTCATGGAAGTTGAATAAGTTTGTTTTATAATGTGCTTAAGTCAGGAAAGCTTCTCGTTTGGACGTTTTAACAAACTGTATTCAGTGTAACATATACAGCGTGTGATTCTGTCAGTGGACTCGTTTCCACATTGAAAGACTGAAGACGTAAATCCTAAAGTCAGATAGAGTTGCAGCTGGAACGCAGAGTGACATTTGCACCGGGTTTGGATTTCCAGACTGTTGGACTGTAACAGGACACTGATGGGATGCTTTAACTGTGTGTGTGTGACAGTGACGGTATCACATGTCTCTTCTGCCTCGTGGATTTTCTTAAGTTGAGGTTCTTCGCAGTCATGTGTTTTTAAATCGGCAGCTTCAGCTCAGAGTTTGGACAGTTTGAAGAACAGGAATCATTGTTTTAAAAAGA
>NW_024040152.1:34865566-34885576 GCF_014851395.1 Micropterus salmoides
TTGTGTCATTCTTACCATTTTCATCCCTGTTAATATTCATTATTTCTGATGCAACATTTCATTTTGCAAACTTGACCCAAGCCCTGTGTGGGAGAGAAATTCAGGTCAGGTCTGGAGTTTGGGCTGAAATGTTAAAAGCTCTGAGGGAGAGGCTAACAGACTTTGGCCCCGTGTGAACTCGAGACCGACTAGACCCGAACTTGGCTTGAATCCACAGTGTATGGATGAATATAGTAAATCCCGCATTATCCGCCAATGTACTTATCTCAAATGCTGTTGCTTTTCTAGAAGATAAGATTCCCTTGTGCTTAAAAACAGCTATGCTCCTTTTCACGTTGATCATTTTAGCAACGACCAACATTAAATAAAGAGTCCAGCTGAGCAATTAGGGATGTTGTGTTAAAAAAATAAACCTGAACAAGCTAGAAATAACATTATAAGTAACTTAGGGCATTTAAAAATACAATCCCGTTGATTTTAGGGAACACAAACGGAGAGAAGGGCAACTGAACAAAATTAAACAATGCGGAGGGGACTCTTCTAAACGTATCTTAACGGCTAATTAACGTTAGTGAATTTTCTCGAGATAAAAGAAAGACACATGGTCGACGTTATTGAGTCAAATAGCATTCAAGTTTCACATGCCGTTGGTTGCTCGATGCTTTAAAAAACCGCAATTAAAAGCCACTTACTTTTTCGCTGATGAATCCAGCCGCCAGCCCGACGAGGAACAACAACCGCAGATTCCTCATCTTAACTTCAATAGCCTATAAGATGATAGTTTTAAGGGGGGGGGGGGGACAAAATAAAAGGTGAGAAAACAAAATAAATTACTAAAAAGCCAGATTATGTCGTTCCGCTTATTCCTCGTCACGTTTTCGGCTACTTTGTTAAATCTCAGCACTTCGGTGAACGACGCGTTGCGATGTGGAGCTCCTCTGGAAAAGTTGTTTGGACTGGCAATCAGCGTGGATACGGGATGACGTCAGCACGGCGTGACGTTCACTGAGGGGCGTTTAGACAAACACACATACACACACACCTTACAGGGTGTGACCTATATCAAAGGGAAGGGAAATAAAAAACATTTTAGGGGGAAAACCATGGGACTTTTATTTCGCTGCAAACCAAAAATAAGAAGATAATTTGACATGTTAAAGAGTCAAAGACATGTCTTGACAGGTTTTAAACCACTATCACCTTCAAAAACTTATAAATGACTGATAAATTAATATCATCTGTACTTTTTGTGGAGAATTAAACAAAATGCTGGTCCATTTATTTTGCCCTCACACCAAGAAACCTTGGAACAGATTGTCACATTTTGTTCCTGTCCACATTTACTCTCAATTTGCCATATGAGGAGATGAACTCTGCTAGGGCTGTTTACCCTTTGCTATACCCAGGGGCATAGCACAATATTCTGGACCCTGTACATAGGCATTCTCTATGGGCCCCTCCCCGCATTTACAGCTATTAATTCCTAGTTCTAGTATCTTTGTGGGTCCTCCTCACATGAGGGCCAAGCATACTCTGTCCCCTTCATCCCACCAGTCCTGCACCCCTGGCCCTTAACTACAGACAATTACCTGCCTTACTGTAGGTTACATTACTCTGAAAATGATGGGCGGATATTTCATGTCACTGTTGGTGGGGACAACAAAAACATCGCCCTCCAGTAGACCTTTAAAAACAAAGGACTGATCAAGGTAGGCCACGGACCAAACCACTGTGAGACTTACAAAACTTTAAAAAATCTTCGGATTTATAGTAGAGAATGAGAGTAACTGTTTATATACCAAATGCATTGACCAGATGCCAACAGAGGCCTACAGTTTTTTTTGGGCCGATTAGCAGAAAAAAGGAAAATAAAATCCCCCGAGCACTAACATGGCAAATTTTAACGTCTTAAGATGACAGAAAATAGCGTGTTAAAACTTCCATTTTGGGTGCTTTCTCTTCATTGTTCATCTTCTGGATAGGAATGAGAAACTGTAGAGGATGTAAAGTACAGCAGTTCTTAAGAGTACTTGAGGGTTTTTTGCCCCTTGAACTTTACTAAACTCTGAAATAATGTAAAGATGTTACATTATATTATAAAATTAACTCATTTTGCAGCACATAGATTAGATTTATTTGAAAAATAACAAGTGAGAACATTCTGACCCCACTTTCTCTTTCCCTCCAGAGTGGCTACTTTATACGGTAGGACTGCAGGATTATCATATAGACCTTGCCCAATTCTTGATTTTAGAATTGCGATTGTAATTTTGATTTATAGAACAGCTATATAACTTATTACATATTTAGTGCAGGCCTTTTTTTTACTCGGTGTGGACATTAAAAATCACCTACAGGATATCTAGTCTACCGAATTAATTTGATCAAAGGCGGATTTTTCATGTCAATGTTGGTGGGGACAATAACATCATTCCCCAGCGGGAAATTTTTAAAGTCACTGAGGGTCTAAAAAAAGGACTGAAACACTTTGGAAATTAAAAGTTGATAACCTACATAAAACTGTAAGCAGCAACTGTAAGCCAGTCATTTTTAAATACATACAATTCAATAACCTTTTTAGTATCCCATACGGTTTTTATTGTACTTTTTAAAGTAGGGAACTAAGGAGTGGGGCTTCCACTGAAGTGTATAAGATAAATTTTTTAACTATATGACAATATGACTCCCTCTAGTGCAAAAGAGCGGTTATGACAGAAAAGTACAACACAGCATCTACTGTTAAGTCACTTTGACACATAAAACTGAAATATTAAAAACAAAATAACTCTCTTTTGTACCAAACAGATTTACCGTGATGAAAGTTTCCTTTTTTAAAGTACTTTTCCATGAAAATAAAAATAAAAAATATAAAATATTCCACATCTATGAGAGAAAATGTCACTTTTCTTTGCTGCTTTTTGACATCATCTACTAACATCATTGATTCTATCCAGGCAGTCAGCACAAACGCACATTTTAGTGATCACTTGTTAATCAATAAAGAAATAATAGATAGACATCAGCTGCTAGAACGGTTATGTAGTTCTTAATGATACGTTCAAAAAGTCCCCATCACAAATGAAACATATACTATAAAACACTGATGATCTGGAATCTGAACATACATCACAGTTTAGGCTCTAATCATTGTGTATGTGACAATGATAATATGGTTATTTAGTTTTTATTTCACAACCAAGTGGATGTAATTAAGATTGTTTCACACTTGAAGACTCTTAAATGTCAAAGCTGAAACTGACAAAGGTGCCTTGAAACCACAGACTGTATAAAAGAAGCCTGAAACGGGTGGATTCTTATAATAAAATAAATAAAAATAAAATTATAAATATGGAAATAAAATATGTATGACTATAAAATTATATTTGTACTAATTTGTTTTCATTTTGACACTTAAGAGCTTTTTGTAGTTTTGCAGTGTTAGAAAAGCTCAATAAAGAATGGAATATTCCACAAATATTTTTTATAGGCAATAAATAAAACACAGAGATACAACAAAAAGTTTAAGTATTTGGCTGTGTTTGTTAGATAAAATACACAGTTCTATAATGCAGTGCTTTCCAACATGTTTGGCTTGTCACCCCTGAAGATGAAGCCAAATCTTCTGGTGATCCCTCGTCACTTGTTGCGTAAGTCTATCAGCTTCGACCAGTTCAACCAAAGACCCCTCCAATTTATTTGGCAATCTTGAGGATATCATGAAACCCAGTTTGGAAACCACTGCTGTAAGGCATATGTTGAATAGTACTTGCAGTAGTTTGCTGTGGTTTAAAGTACCCCAGAATGAAACAGAGTTTTCCTTTTAGTTTAAGTTTTAAGTCCTTTAAGTTTTTACATGTTGTCATTGAGTTTTCGCCTTTAAGATTTAGAAAACTAATAGCTTTTTATACAAATAGAAACGGGAGAAAGTCATTCAGACATATTTTTGAAAGTTCTTTATGAATAAAGACACTTAAATTCTGGGGGCAAATGTGAATTTGAGACACTCAGTAAAGTTTAAAACAAAACAAAACAAACTGGCAACAAGTTTTTTTCAGACTAAGGAATAACTGCTGATGCAGCTCACCCATTGTTTTGCTAGAAATGCCTGAAAGTTATGTTGACAATCACATCAGATACCAGATTATCATCTGATAAATCCTTGTTTTTAAGAGCAGTAAATGTTTCAAGAGTTTAGACAATGTCCTCATTGTCTAACTGGTGTTACAATGTTGCTGTAAATACTCAGCTTAGCAAAGGCAAGACATACTGGTGATAGAGGAAATAACGTGTCATAAACCTTAACAATAGACTTAATTTGGTTCACATTTATTTAAATCAAATTAATATGATGTAATCCTTTAAACACACTTTTTTAACCTATGAAATGAGGGAACATATAACTGCATGTAAGGTGTTTATCATATTATTAGGGATATCTGTTTCACTCGCCCATATATCCATCCACTGCTTGAAAACCAGTGATGACAGAGCAGTACTCTGTGCCCACGTTTTATCCACCAACACAGTAGAAGAAATGACGGGGACACAGAAGAACACATAACACATTGTTGTCTCCAGACATTTGGATGCAGTCTCAGCCTCTACTGTAAGCATGGGGGAGTAAAACAATGAGGTGTTTTTCCCACCTAAATACAGAATTCAGGATGTCCAGTGTGGTAAATCAATCGTTTTTAAAGCTGAAGAGAGAGAGTCTGTAGGTCTGTGGCTTTTTACAGAGCAGATGTATAGTTTCATCTGACTCCCGCCTTGATGTCTGATGCTTTGATGCTTCTCTTCCAAACTGGAGGGATCTGTATCACATTCAAAAGAAACGACACTTAGCATATTACACAATCTTTAACCACTGTTTCATCTGGCGTAATTAAAGAAAATGATGTCCAGTAATTTATATCAGCAATTTGAGGTAAGGAGTGGCCTTATAGAGATTAAAGACTTGTATTCACCATGTGAGGTGCCATGGTACCATATTAAGAATCTAATAAAAAACAAAATTTGTATTACTAGCGGGGGTACTGAAGGCTCTAGATGTCGTCCCAAGAATGACAGCAGTCGTCTCCATATCAGCCCGCTGCCCAAGAACATGAAGCCTGTTACCAGCCAGAAAACACGAGGGTCCTGATGGTAAACACAAACAGGCAAACACATTAAGGAAAAGTATAAAAACTCAGACGACACTGCAGCAACACTGGAAGGCTACAGAACAACAAAAGAGACAAGCACGTCTGCATGCACGTCCACAAACAAAATGTAATGATTTTAAATTTCTTTGAAATTCACACTGACATAACAATCAACCATTTTTAATTAAATCAATTTATTTTTTTTCTGTAAAATAAAATGACAAATGCTTATTAGAAACTATACGAAGCCAAAGTTTTGTTTTTCAGATGTCTGATTTTTAACAGTCCAAAACACACAAAGGCAAAGGCTTACGGGAATAAAAAAAAATTAAGGCAAGTTTTTAACGGCAAACTCTAGATGTGATGCAATTCTTTAGCAAGAAGCTGTCTCACCTCTTCGAAACACGACGTCAAATTCATTCCAAAGGCCACCCCTATCAGACCAAACAAGGAAAGGGAGAAGGAACCCATCGTCAGCTGCAGATTCAGGCGCATCATCACGTTACGATGGCTGGAAGAAAATAAAACCTTAAGAGACTTAAAATATATATGTCTGTCATGGGTCAGCTTAAAGGACAGGTTCAGTTGTTCCAAGAAAAGGTTAGGTGCTCATTTATACATTAAACATTTTGTTCACCTTAATCAGATTTAAATACACTTTTAAATCCAAATGAGGAACGTGTATATTGGCCCCCATCCCTGTCATTGAAAGTACATTAGGAAGCGATCGTTACTGTATATCCAGTATATGTGTGAGTTTGTGTGTACCTGTCCAGATTAATGAAAATGACACTTTCAGAGTCGTCTATCAGCCCTTTCAGCTCCCTGGTCTTGTTCCCCAGCTCCTCAGCCTGTATGGAGCAGTTCACAGTATGAACAGTCAACACAATCAACAGAACCACTCACTGTAAAAAGGTACAGATAAGTGTAAATATTTACAAAAAGGTGTTTTCAGGTCTTGATATACAGAAGTTTTTCTAATAATTAATAAGGAAAAGTGAAACATTTTTATATCTAACAGTTAGTCAACGGTTGGGGCTTTCCATACATAGCACTACCTGCATATAGTAATTTTCCAGTAACAGTTCCATCTCCTCAGCGTGGTCAATACCCAAACTGCTCTCCTCACTAGAAAGGCAGACAGACAGATATGAGAAAATTAAAAATACAAAAAATTGACCATTTTGTATTTTGGAACTACTCTAAAACTTTACCCCCTTCAAACATAAAAACAAAAAATACAACTGCATCTTTCTGCAGAACAAAAATGTTTTTATGCCATATACCATTTTAATACCTCAAATCACATGAACAAGTTTTAGTTGTCACACAGCAACAGTCCTCTTGAGCACCCAGACAATAAATATCAGTCCGAAAAAAATCCCCCAAATCATCAGACCTCATGCAAGAATATTTTCATATTGCCATCCTAAATCTCTCATGCTTTTTCCTCTAAAGTTTGCTTATGGGAGTATTTCAAACTGGGATTGACCACACACTTAAAAGCAGGAGCACTGGTCGTGAATTGCTCTTTGTAACCCGATACCACCTGCTGTTCTTGGGTCAGAGAGCAAAGGTGAGATTTGATCTATAGTGTCAGTTGAAATCAGAATGTGACCCAAGAGTGAAAAAAAAAACCAAAACACAACAAAAAAAGATGGGACACTCGTAAAAGCCTTGCTGAATCAGCTGATCGAAAACGTACAGAAAAAACTAAAACAACTGTATGCGACTATATATTACGGATCCCTTTTCCTTTTTATATATATAAAAAGGGCTTGACGTGAAGTTAGACGCCTAAAGACGTCTTGATATTCAAAGCGATACACAAATGCTTAGATGGGAGGCGTTAAAAGGCGATGTACAGTCACAAATATGGACGAGAGAATAATAATAGGTAATATCACACTCGGGTGTTACAACAGATGATGTTCACTCTGACAAAAGCTGCCATTTCAGGCCTTGATGCAGCTGAATGAGTTGACATGGTAAAAAGAAGTTGTCGGACCTTTCCGTAAAAGGCCGTGGCGGAGACGATGTTACGATGAACAGCGTATTCAAATAGTTTTATTATAACGTTAGTTATTTATTTGCATTTTAGTAAAGAAATTTAGATTTAGGCTAAACTATATTTGTACCTGCAAAGAAAGACTCGTGCAACTGGTCTGAACCGCTCGTAAATTATAAATACGAGGAAATGGCTGTTGTTAAATGACTCATGCGAGCCATTTACAACAGACCTATTCACAAAATTAGTTCCGGGAAGAGGCCCATTGTGTGCGCATCCCATGCAACGCACGTGTACTTGTCTTACAAATATCTTATCTGACCGCGTGGCCTAATGGATAAGGCGTCTGACTTCGGATCAGAAGATTGAGGGTTCGAGTCCCTTCGTGGTCGTAAGTTTTTCACGTCTCCCTCATGTTCTATTTGGGGTGCTGCACACATTGCCTTGCTTTATCATCTCCACACTTAATGACTTTTCCTGATTCAATAGCTTATTGACATGATATTGAAATCATAAAATGTTTCATAAGTCTACAGAAAATTACATAAATGCTTGATATTTGTCACTTCTTAATCTGTAAAAGACTTTTCGGCAAACAAAAGGTTTAGTTTTTTAGAGGGAGAAAAATGGGAGGGTTGCATTCTTTGTTTTATAATTGGGTTTTAATGAGATCAGAAAAAATGGAAAGGAGTATTTAAATGGAAAAAATTCTGCTAACCAGTTACATCTGCGACGCCAAACCATAATCAGTTATTGAGGACAATGGGTACAAAAACACTATTTGTAGAGGGAAAAGATTTTGACACCTTGCGGGTCAGCAACATCTCAGACTTTCTTTTATTTTACTGCAGCCACTGACTGGGAGCTTTCACCTGCATTTAGCATTCATGTATGTGTATATGCGTGCACGTGAAACATACAAAACTCTTGGGTCCGTCCACTTCGTCAGACAGAGTTCTTCCATGAGCTCGTCCTCATCCAAAATTTTCAGCAAGGATTCCTTAAAAACCTTTATGTCCGTCTCCAACTCTGATAAGCTGTCAAGAGGAACAAGAGACAAGAAGGGAACTGAGAGAGATAGATGAAACTAAATATGTGAATATGATCGTTGAATGTTTAGGTCTAACACTGCCACAATGAGCCTTGAGGCATCCCACACGTGACTAATTAAGCTTTATAAAAGTAATCATCTAAACCAGTCCAGTCGCAGAGATGCTCACCCAGTTCCTCATATCCATAATTTAGAAAAGCATTGAAATCCTGATGCTATCTAACCTTATTTATAGTAGCATTTACAAATGATGTCAGTGTGGTTGTGTGCTTTACCTCTTGCTGTTCTGCAGCAGTACATGTAGTTTACTTCTATCAGCGGAAAGGATTTTAGGATCCACTAGGGATTCCAATGTGTCCAATATTACTGGCTCGACATCATTCAGCTGAGCTTGTAGAGTGTTTACCTGTTGACACAGACCCATTTATACTACACAAGCATGCTTCACCTCAACAGAGCCTCGTGGATGTCCTCAATTTACAGGCAGGTTTTTATCTTGGTGAGAACATGCTTAAATACACACAGTGTTTCTCTAATCTGTCTCACTTTGTGTTGCAGTATGGCCTCCAGTGCTCTGAACTCGAAGGGCAGGGTGTGCGTCTGTGATGCTAGCTGAGGGGCCAGGTCCAGTACCAACCAACGTTCCAATCCAAAGCCACGGAAATCCAACACCAACAGGGACTGAGGGGTCACGATGGCTTTCAAATACTGTGGAGAAACAGAGGGGTGAGGGTATATATATAAAAACAATGATGTAGATCATTAAAGTATAATTTATTTCTTTAATATTTTTTGGGGGACAGGTAAAAAGCCACAAAGTACAGATATTTTATTTTGCCAAATGTTTCCAACAAATTTCAATCTGTGATTTGTTGGATTTTTTTGGTCAATGTATTTTTGATATCCATGATTTTACAGAAGGTAACGTGTGTTTCATTTGGTCGTCTGTCACTGGTGTCACATTCCCTTTGCATATGTATCAGCATTGTGGTTGTCTGCCAGAAGCTTTCATGAATTGATTCTTCCCTATCCAGTGTTAAGCTACAATTATACGATACATGTGTTTAGTCATGGGAAGTTATCAGAGACATAAGCTGAGAAAACATTAGCGCCAGCGTCCTATGTCCGCCGAAAATCATGGGAGAAACAGTGATTTTTAACATGAAACTGCTTTACTCAGTGTTTTAACCAGTTTTAATCACCGGGTCCATTTGTTTTGGAGAGGAGGAGACCTCTGCGGATAATTCAGGTCATGGTAAAAAACCTCCAGAACGAGGAACACTTAAGGAATCAACTTCCATGATCCCAAACTACTTAATATGACATACTATGTTATGAAGAACTATGCCTAAAAGAAAAACTGTTCTTATTATCAATGGTTTCACTTTGACTTATGGTAACAAAACAATTCCTAATCAACAGCCAGATCAAAGGTGATATAGAGATTTGATTTAGAAGAGAAATGTGTCATTAATTACAAATTACTTAAAAGCAGTGTTGGGCAGTAACGCGTTACTGAATAATAATATTACAGTAACCCGTTACTTTTCCCAGTAACTAGTAGTAGTACTAGTAGTAACTAATTACTCTTCTAAAACAGTAATATTATTACTAGTTACTAACGCTGCGTTACTCGTTACTGAACGCACCATCCTTGATGTGAATCCACGACTGTGAGGCAGCTCAGCGGCACCAGACTTTGTTGTTCATGTCCACTGATAGCCAAAACTGAAGGAAGAAAGGAGAACGAGGGAGGAAAGGTGTTCTTTCCACAGCTGGAAGTAACTGCTGCCATTATTGTGTACAGTCTAAGATGGAAAGAACGTTGTCATCTATTGTAGATGAACAAAAAGCAAAAGCTTTCAATAGTGAACATTTCTACATCTGATTTATTGACGCATCTGCTGAAGCAGCACAGCAACGTGAAACTTACAGCAAGAAACTCTGGCAGCTACTGTCACTGATGCTTGGACTCGTCGGGAGAGAGTGGTGTTGACATAAAAAAACGTTTTGTAACTATTCAATACTGCTCTTATAAACAGGCTACATGTGCAGTAAAACAGCTGTTTAATTATTTTTTTTATTTCAGCCGGTGGTGTTAAGAAACGTTAGGCCTAGGCTATATGCTTTGTAACAACCACACTCCTTGCTGCTGTTATGAATATGATATTAGTTAATAAAGTCGGGAGAGAGGCTTTGTTTGGGGGTGAAGGGGGTGGTAGTGAAAGCAGTGTTTCCCATAATTAGCCAATAATTAGGATAAATGTAAGTGCTGACCACCACATACTGATTTTAACATTTTTTTACGAGCCGTATTTAAAATCATATTTGATTGAGGAGCATATATTCGTGTAGCACCTCCTTGCTCGCTCCCTCTCTCCTGAACACCGCTGCACAAACCTGTCCAAAGTTCGAATACACCCCCCACCCCACCCCCAAGGAAAGTAATATTGTAACATAACGAGTAACGTAACTAGTTGCTTTTATCACCCAGTAATAAGTAAAGTAATAATATCACTTTTTAAGGAGTAATAAGTAACTAGTTATATTACAATTTCTGAGTAACTTGCCCAACACTGCTTATAAGAGAGAAAGACAGCATTACCTCCATTCGTATGATAATGCAGTTATTTCTAGTAGTTAGGCTGGTACTGTGCTGAAAGCGAAGGTCTCTGGCCTGAAGACTTAACTCCTGGCAAAGCTCTGTTTTCTTCTTCTCTGTAAGAGAAAAATAAATGAGATGTAATAATATGGACATGACTGAATACTTAAACCAAAGGCAGAGGTGTAATACAAGATCTAGTGCTTTCAGCATCCGCCTCAGCATTGGTGGACGGTCACACCACAGGTCACAGCAATGGTGAGCAACACAGTGTTGATTACTGTACGTCCAAGTGTATATATTCAAAATAAGTAATCATTCATCTCAGTCACCACCTTAATTTTGCTCCTAAAATAAAAGACGGCAGGCAAGTTAATAAAAGATTAATAACACTTACCAAATGATGTCACATTCCCCTCTTGGTCAAACTTCATCTATGAAATAAATAAACACGAAACTGATTACTTACCTGTAGCAATCACAGTTATCAATGTATTTCAATAAATAACGTATGACAGTAGATTGGAGGTTGTTTGATAAGACATGTGGGAAAATCTGTATTAAATCCATCAGATAAAAGCTCTGAAATCAAACAGTCTGCATCTCCAAAAACATCTTGCCATTAGTTACATTTGACTTAGATCTGATAGTAGTAACTACTGCTCAGTAACCACAAAAAGGTTTCTGGCCGCCTGCCCTTGGTGGATCTCTTACCACCACAAAACTCGAAGGCACACTGGAAACAGGGGCGTCTGTCACTTTGTTGCGGATGAAGGACACTGTTCAAAGAAAACACTAAGTTAAACCACATGTAAAGGACATAATTCAAACATGAAGACGGATAAAACTGTAACTACAGAATTTAAATATAGTCAGCTTATTGGCAAGTCTGTATAGAAAATTCCTGTTACTTATCCACCAACACTTACATCGATACCAATATATCTGTGATAAGCTAATAGCAGTCGATAAAATTGGCCTATAATAATGTAAACATGTATTTCAGAATCAGAAACACTTTTAATGGCCAGGTATGTGTACACATACGAGGAATTTGACTCCGGTGTTGTATTGTTCTCAATGTACATCCACAGAACAACAAGCTAGACACAAACCACAGTGTACAGTACACACACATACACACACACACAACTATAAAGAAAACAACATTTGTAGACGGCAAGATGTATGAAAAACATATCAAGAACTGCAATCAGGATAAATTGGTGTTTGGTTACGAAAAGACTGCCAAAAGTGAACAATGTAAAAGCGGCATATAACCCAAAAATATGAATTCAGCAGAGAAAGAAAGCATGTGTGCATACTGACAATCTTTCCTTCTTACCGGGCCATGTTGCACCTCCTTGCAGCAGGTTCTCCTTCCTCACCGCTGTAGCATGAGATGTTCTGGGTTGACATCTGGACACAGGCAGTGTTTGACTGCAGAGAGCATTTGAATCAGCATCACTGTGGCTCCTGCTGTACAATCCCACGTTTCTATTTCCAGGTGGAACAGTGTACTTCAGTGGGTAGCGCACTCTACGAGCACTACAGAGGAGGAGGGTTCGAGTCCCACCCATCGTGGAGACAAAGGGACTAAGACAACTGAAAAGGCGCTTTGGATAAACGTTCCCACCAAATGGCTGATACATCCCAGAGCAGTTCATACATCCAGCCAGCAGCAGCCTGTGTAGTGTCACCTCCACACCACCACAACACACAGCCCTCACACAGACTGCCATACTGGGTTTAGGTTTGGAGGGCGGATTTTTACCACTGCAGTAGCACGGAGATCATAACACATACAACAGCAGGTGGATAAAAGGAAGGCAAGACGTTGCCTCCATAAGAAATGACAGATGAAATTGTGTTTAATCCTTGGGTCATGTCATTGGTGGCCTCTCAGTGCCCTCGAGGTTACTGAGACAGTCCAGATCCGCAGGTACAACACGAATGAAAATATTATAACCACTTAACACTACACAAATACTGGTTAACGTAGCCTCAAATAACTTACAGCTCGGCTAATATTACTTACTAACTTTCTGTGCATGTTATGCTAGTTAACTTAGCATCGGGGGCAGCTTGAGCTCTCAGTAAATTTACGTTTAAAATTCGCAGTGACAGTAAACAAAGTCACAAGTAACACAAGTCAGTTACCTACCGCTAACTACAGACTTTTCCGAATCAACACATTATGCTCTGTTTAAGTCCGAAAACTACACAGGTGTCCGGGTTAGCATGAAGGAACTAGCAAACAGGAGGAGGACAGGGGCAAGAGCGCTGCGCCGGACCATGATGCACCGCGGCCACAAGGGCCAAAGATCGTCTCCAGGAAAGTAAATCACTCGGACCGCAAAATGAAAATTTGAGCTTAATTTAAGAAAGTCTCTAGCATTTTATTTAATGTATTCCTGTAGCGGTTCAATAACATTTTTCTCCCATGGAAAGTCCTTTAGAAATCAGCAAACAGATTACTATAAACTAAAGACAACAAATAAAATCCTGATTTAAAAAGCCTAATTGTGCCTCTAATAATAGGCCACAATTCACTGCAAGCAGCATTTCAATCTGACGTTGTTCTTCTTTATTTCCTTTTAGTTTATTTGAATTTGATGTTAACCGAGTAGGCTATAGGCTAATTCCTTTTATTGATGTGTACTGGTGTAGCCTAGTATTGTGTAGGCTATTTGGATACACAATGGTATATATCCAAAGGGCTGTGTGTGTTGTGTTTTTGGAAAGCACTTTGGGTCAACTCTTGTTGTTTTTAAATGTTCCATACAGGCTAAATAAAGGGACTTGACTTGAGTCTGTGGATGTTATTAACAATAGGCTATTTCGGGCTTTTGTGGCACCCGGAACAAACCGTGATAGGATGCGTATTGATGTGGACTTGATGCTGTGGCTTGGCTAGGACACCGGGTTGGTGGAAACGGTGTAGGCGCAGCCGCGGAGGTGTTGTCAGCATCAGCATCTGTCCGCTGGATGCAGATAACCGGAAGGATGCTGATGCAGCGAGGAAGCGTGGGGATTTTATTGTGTTGACGCTGTCTCCGATTATAAACAGTTCCGTCGTCAAACCAGACCACGTCCATTTTTTATTTTATTCTTTCGCTGTTGTTTTTCTGTATCAGTAGCTGCCATGTTCCCATCGTGTTACACCAAACCCACGGACAGCGGCGGTAAAAGGAGCTCCATGGCTAAGTTGCTGCTCGGGGTTTTTGTGGTTTATTTGTTCCACACCGTCTGGCTGCTGTACGGCTTCCTCAACACTAAACCCTGTGATGGAGGCTCAGGGGAGCTCTGCATCACATCCTACCTGGCGGCGAGACCCAGACTACAGGTTAGCACAGGCCTTGTATCTTGATTCCTCACCCCTCATGGCAGATCAACAAATCTGGGACATCGAAACTCAGTTTCTGTGAGATCCAGCACAAGCCACCCCTTCATGGGCCTGATAATTTAGTTTGGGAGTAACTAAACCGAGTGCACCTTTTCATTTTAATGGAGATACTGCTCAGTATAATCCCCTGGCATGTGTTGTGTGCATGACAGTCAGTCAAGTAAAATAATGAGTTTTTTCAGATGAAAAGAGTTTAGAGCTCATTTATTTACATATAAAGAGATAGGTTAGTGTTTGTGTGCCTGAACAGTTAAATGTTCTGGTGATTTATTGGTCTGAACATGACCATGAATCTGTGCTGTATGGCAACAATCTCATCACAAAAATGATGAATCATTTCTGAGATTTCATAATGTAGGTCTACTGTAGTCATGGTTTCCCTTTCATTTCTGCTGTTGCATTCAATTTGGAATTGGACTCAAAGCTTTTCTAAAAATGGAAAAGGCTGCATTGAATCTCTTCTTTTCTTCTTCTTTTTCCCCAGATGAGTGTCTTCACCTGCCTCCTGCCAGACAACAGCCAACTCAACCTTGCTGTAAAAATAGACCCATTTGACCCACATTCTACATTTGAGAGGTGAGTTTTCACTTGTTGATACAGCTGGTAATCATGCACATTTTAATTAAGACTTCTTCCTCATTGCCAAGAGAAATCTTCATGGCATTAAATGTTGTTTTATATACTGGTAGCAGGTTGTTATATGGAAAATAAGTCATACATGTTTGTTAAATGTTTATTGAAAAGGAATTGTACATTACCAGACAACTGGTTGTTTTAACTTACTGTCTCTCTGTCTTTTGTCATTTATACATTACTCTCTCTCTCTATATATAGAAAGGTGAATGTTTCTCTGCCACAGGAGACTCGAGCTAATGGCACTCTGTATGCAATCGTGTATGTTCACAAAGCCGGTGTTTCACCTCTGGAGGACCGCAGAGAAGTCCACCACGCAGCTCAGCTCACTACCTACATCCCTCCCACTCACACCGAGGGGCAGAGAGACACGCAGAAGGTGAAATGTAATTCAGTATCTGTCAGGGCCCACCGATCATATTTCAGCCACTGTTGCAGCAGATTTAGACATGTGGCCAAATGAGTTATTTTTGTGGCTCCATCAGAGGCTGAGTCCCAGATCAGAGAATCCTGTATCCCACTGGAGACCTCACCTGTCAATCACTATGATGTCAGAGGACTTCACCTTCAACAAGGCGGGGCTTCCTAGTGATGTGCGGCGCTACATGAGAGTGTAAGTTAGTCACATGAAGCTTTGGAGGTCACACAGCCCGGTGATCTATCAGAGTGCTGCTGACTCCTGCTTTATTGCTGCTTTTCTCTGCAGTACACTCAAGTTCTGGAGTGGGTGGACAGCGAACATACACAGACATTTTTTTCTGCTCTTTTTGAATACAGTTTACTAAAAATAGGAAATGTGTAAGTGGTTTTCTTAAGTAATATGAAAATATATAAAATGATGATACATGATATATGATATATAACATCAGCAAAAACATCTACAGTCACCAATCTGTGCAATATTAATTTCTCAAGGAAAGTTTTCAGCCAGAGATCTTCTTAAGGCATCTATACTATTTGTATACCCTTATCAGTGTTTAGGCAAATCTAGATCTTAAAGTAATATTTGTTTAGCTCCCTGCAGCTCCACAAGGTGTAAATAATGAATCTGCCCTGAGCCATTGTGTGTGTTAAAATGAAACTGTCGTCCTGTCTCTCCTTGTAGCTCTCAGGATGGCCGACAGATGGTCTACCTCCCTCTGCTGCTGGTTAATGAGCTCAGCTTCAGAGTCAGAGACCTCATGGTAGGACAATTTTACTCACTTTGTAAAAGCTAAGTCTAATAAATTCTGGGCTTTGAGTGAAATGACCAGCATGGCTGTACATGTGTCTGTCCACATATTCACAGGAGATCAGCAGCAGCACCGTTCAGCTCCCTCTGACTGTATCCTATGAGGGGATCTCTTTAAGGGGATTTCGGTTCTGGGTGCATCTGCAGGACGTGGTTTACTCCCTGCGACAGTTTGGTGAGCTAATGAGATGAGAACAGATATGTAATGATTTAAAGAGTTATGCTTTTTTAAAGGTATTAAATGGGTTCTCCTGCAGGATGTGGTGTCTACTCTGCAATATTATGGTGTATTAAGAAGTCTTTTGTAATAGTTCTGAGGTCAAATGAAAACTTTGTTTTTATTGTTGTAGAACCTCAATATGTTAGACCTAAATAACTAGCATGCAAATCAGCCTTTTACTTTTTATATCACATAGTCAAGAGATCAAACTAAACTAAGTCCTTTGATTGCATCTTTTGTCATAATGCAAGAACTTAAGGACTCAAAGCAGACTCGGAACAGTTTGAAGGGGTAACAAAGGGTTTTATTGAAAAGTGCAACGGAAGACTGGGTGGTAGGTTCCAACAGGGCAGAATGGAGAACACGGAGGAGGGGAGTTTGTCCAGGCAAGATGTGAGCAGAGTTCCCGGAGGTAGTGTGATCCACATGTGGTTAACTGATAATCTGGCAAAGAATGTGAGGAGGACTGGGGTTGAAATACTGCAGGAGCTTGATTAGTGGAATGAGGACCAGGTGCGCCGCTGGAGCCAGAGAGTGTAGCCACGCCCAGACAAACACAGACAGGGAGGACAGACAGAAAACACAGGGAAGGGGGGGAACGAAAGAACACAAGGTAGTGGGGAGATTCTGCAGTACCACAACATCTTTGTGTTTATCCAGGTTTCACAGAAGAGAACGTAGATGAGATTAAAGAAATTTTGGTGGGCTCCAACCTCTACCTGCTAGTGTTGACTGCTCTCATCACAGCTCTGCAAGTAAGATTATACACACCACAGAAAATACCGTACATATTAGAATCCACCAGATTCATAGTCTTATGAATTGTGAAATATTTTAACAATCCCATTCTCTGTATGTAGCACAGTGTGTCAGGCATAATGCAAGCATTGTAAAATTGAAAGTATGTTTTTTTTCTCTCTCTCCACGTCTATCGTTTTCTACAGCTCATCTGTGAATTCTTGGCTCTTAAAAATGACATCAGCTCATGGAGAAAAAAGAAGACCATGGTGGGAATGTCCAGAAAGTCGGGTAAGAAAATCATCACATTATACAAGTGTGGCGTTTTAAACTAGTTTGCAGTACTAAAGGTTTTTTGGCACAGGGCTTACCAGCAATCATGAACAACATTTAATTATAGTTTTTCTGTAAATAATAAGACAGTACGGCCGTGCCTTGAAAACAGTTAGGGCCCAACTGTTCCTTCTGTCTCTCCCCTCTCTCTTTGTAGTACTGTGGCGTAGTCTGAGTACTTTGCTGATTTTCCTCCATCTGCTAGAGGAGACCAGTCTACTGGTGCTGCTTCCTGTTGGACTGGGAGCATGTGTAGAGGTATTTAGTATAATTACTCTCCTCTGACAGAAAGTCTCAAATATCAAAACTAAAAACACAAAACCATATCTGTCATCCCGTCAGGTATGGAAGGTGTTTAAAGTGTTTAACATCCAGTGGCAGTGGAAGAGCTCTAAGCTCCATGTAAGTACAGCGCCATTAAGCCACAGCAGTTTTAACATGTGATATAATTTGATTCTATAATATGTTTTTCTAACTTATGACAGCCTCCCCTCTTGCTGTGTAGGTAAATAAGCTGGATGAAGAAGAAAGGAAGACCGTGGAGTTTGATACACAGGTATCAGGAAAGTTCTATCTTGTTTGAATTTATATTCTGCCACTGGCTTGCCTTGATTTTAATATTTTGTCTGTGGGTCTGTGTGTCAGGCGTCCAGATACTTGTCCTACTTGGTCTATCCGCTGTGTATCAGTGGAACTATTTTCTCACTGGCCTACTTTCGCCAAAAGAGGTGAGCTCACCACTGCTTTCAATTCAGTTGTCTGCTCTGTCACGAATAGTTCAAATAACGTCTCATTACACTGCTGATAAATGTCACACACTCTTTTGCCCAGTCAACTTGTAACATTTCAATACAAACTCTTTCCTGGTGACATTGTAGTTCCTTTCCATGCATTGTACTGAAGTGTTTTAAGCAGTCAGATTCCATCAGATCAGAATGTTTCTTGAATAAAAGTAAGATTTTGTTTTTGGCTGTCACTATATACACTTGGCAGCAACTACACGTATATTACAAAGCTAGATACTAAATATGCACTTCTGATTATTAGATCAACATTAAAACTGTGTTATGTTGACAGTTACTACTCCTGGTTGATCAACAGCCTGGTGACTGGTGAGTTCACTTACATCCATTTGTACGAGTGAAACAAGCTCATCTGTACAATTCATCATTTAATTTATTAGGCTTTTCTTGAAATGATGCCTCAACTTTAATATTGACCCGTAGTGTGCTGTGTGTATTGACACTTTAACTGTTGTCCTCTCAGGAGTGTATGCCTTCGGCTTCCTGTCCATGGCCCCGCAGCTCTTCATTAACCACAAGGTCTGTCCTGCAACTTCACAAGAGGCATCAAAACCAATAACAAGTGTATTAATTAACTAGAGTGCTGAGTGAAATTAAATCATTTAAATACTGATATACTATGTGAACTGTCCTCTGCTGTCTGTGACACTCCCTCTTGTGTTTCTCCACCCGCCCTCTCTGGATCAGTTAAAGTCTGTGAGCCACCTGCAGGGGACAGTGTTGATGTACAGAGTGAGTGTGACCATCTCCGGCTGAGACTTTGTACAACCAAGAGCAGATTAGCTTTGTGCTTTGGTTCTCAAACTTTGTCAAATCTTTGTATGAAAATGCTTCTACTTTGACTGTTGTTAATCCTCCTCTATTTTACAGTGAATTCATTGTTTTACTGTTGTCATATAACAGTTGGAAAACCTTTTTAATTCCACTGGAATTGACTGCAAAAGCTGGCTAGAGTCTCTAGCTAGCTTTTGCCAGTCAATGAGTTAATTTCCTATTTTCTCCGTCCCCTCTCTCCACCAGGGAGTGAACACACTGATCTCAGATCTGTGCTCCTGTGCCTCCTTTTTCTCCTCTTCTGGATACTTCTCCTCCTCTCATCAACTTTCCTGCTTCAGAGATGAGCTCCTCTTCATCCTCTACCTCTACCAGCGAAGGTAGGACACTCAATGTTAACATACACTTTTACACAGAACATGTAAATACCATGGGACTCTGGTACCTGATAGTGTTTTCAGTCCCTCCACTTGTGTTGTCTATTCACCGTCCACCTGAATGTCTGGATTTGTCTGGTTTAAAGTTGCTGAAATACCAACAACTGATTCTGATACAGTCCTACTTTTATCTCATATCTCCACCAGGCGTTACGCCCCCAAGGCCAGAAGGCGAGAGTCTGGGACCCACAGCAAGAAACTAAAGACTCAATGAGGAGAAGGCAAATTCTCCTCCTTCCTTTTTTCGGAAAGTGAATGCACAAACACACTAAAAGTCATCTTTGAAACAACACTGACGATGTGAAAGGGAGACTCAGGCAGGACACTCGGCCATGTGTGCCGCACAGCAGCTTCCAAATGATCCAAGATGAGCTGTTCTGCTTCTGGCTCTTCACTGCTCTACACTCCTGATGCTGCTGCTTTTTGTTTGGCATCAATGAATCTTCCCCTTTACTGCTACAGTGATTGAGCTCATCCATGTACAGACACTTTCGGCTGCACGTCACGCCGGCTACCTTTTAAGAAGAATATCGACAGCATCATATCAGCCACGTCGTAATGTGCATTTGCTTGATTCTGCTCGCAAACATAAGGGGGGGGGGTGATGTATAAAGATATGGCTCATAAGCTTGA
>NW_024040152.1:34886076-34906735 GCF_014851395.1 Micropterus salmoides
TCACCGAGACAGAATGTTAATTAAATGTAGTGAGGTAAAAAAAAGTATAATGCTTCCCTCGGAGATGTGGAGTAGAAGTAGAAAGTCACCTAAAATAGAAAAACAAGTTTGATATAAATTCTGTAAAATTGTAAAAGCTTCTACATGAAATACAGTAAGCCGGACGTTAAGCCCTCCTCCTCCTCTGTGTGTGGCGATAAACTGACAGAGGCTTTTTAAAAGGGATAAACAGGCTCTGGAGGCGGCTGCTTATTGGATCTGTGTGACACGTCAGCTGACAGCAGCTCCTACAGAGAAATAAAGGGAATCATTTCAGCTGCTGCTGTTGATGGATGGTCCATCGATGTCTCTCTGCTGGGCTCCACTGAGCAGGTTTGTCAAATCCAAACATCCTGCAGGAAATGTTCATGTGAGCAGGTCATAAAACAAAAACCTCTGAAGGTGGCTTTAAAGGACAGATTCTCCCTTTTTTTTTAATCTTAACACAACAGTACAGTTTAAATCTGCTTTATTTGAAAAGTGCAATAAGAACCTGTTACGAACTGGCGCTAAATAAATTAAATTCAAGTGAAGGTTTCCTTGAAAACAGGATTTCTTGAGGGAGATCTTTTCCTAATGTGCTTCCAATATAAGTGATGGAGGACTTGTTAAATGCAAAAACACTTTCCTGGTTTATTGGAGATAATGAAGCTCCAGCAGTCTGTTCCACAGTCAGTGTTTTCAGTCGTTCCTTGCTGAGCTGCAGCAGAGTTAGAAAAACAGGAATGAGGTGCAACATGTTTATTGTCAAAAGCAGGGGAGGTTAAACTACAAGAGGCTTTCACCTGCCTCGTTTGGTCCGAGCCAAAATCACAGGTGTGAAACTTCCCACGGTCCGGACCAAACAGACGAAATTTGGTCCAACCAAAAGAGGTAGTCTGCGTCCGGGTCAAACTGAACCGTGGTTCGGATCATTTCTGGTGTGAAAGCATTTTTTGGATGGTTTGGACTTTCAGACTATTTACAGGAAGTTTGACGTGTAAACCAGAAACAAATGCACGGGGAAATGCATTGAAGTAAGGACTCAATTATAAATCTCCCGGGACTTTTCAAACAGAAGCTCACCGCCACATCTTTGGTTTCCTGAATCGGAGGTGCAGGAGGATCACTTGTAATAATAATAATAAAAGTGGCAAATCTGCATATGTTAATTTTTTATTCATTTTGTCAAAGCTCCCCGCTGAACTGTTTAATAAACCAATCAATGTAAAGTACGGGGAGACGCAGCCCACAGACGAAAGGACGCAGGTCTGTCGTTAAGTCCTTTAGTGCGGTCGCAGAATTGCACAGTGTGGTGTCCGAACAATAATGCTGCGATGATGTGTTGAGAGGAAACCCGCTTGACACTGTTCTTGATCATAAACGTTTATTAAATCAAAGAGTTCAGCATCAATTACAAGCTCTGCAGCAGCTTGGAGAGAGACCCAGCCCTGATGGAAACGCTGTTCATCAAACACAGCTTATAGAGGGGTTTGAGTCTGCAAAGTAAAAGGTCAACCCATGGAAGGGTACAGTACTATTTTGAAGTAACAAAACAAGGGGTTAGAGGTCAAATTCTATAGAAGGGTTCAATCCCTACATAACCACCAATCACTGCTCCCCGTAGAAGGTCACTGACCCTCTGTCCTGCCGCTACAGTTATATTTATGAGTCAAATACACAAATATTGGATACTACAAGTGAAACTGAACCAGAACTAACCGGATGCATCAAAACATGAACTTTGGTTCGGACCTTGGTGCCAACTTTCAGGTGAAAGGCCCCTGAAAGTGTCTTGGTACTTCGGGGAACTTTGGGGGCTTACAGCAGGAAGTGAAACCAGCCGAGGCAGGTGGGCAGACAGACCAGAGGGAGTGGGAATCCGAGCCAGGGGAAAACCAGAGCGCCACCAGTCAATGTAGTCCAGTTACAGATGGAAACATCTGTTCCATTTCAGGATTTGATAATAACGTTGGGACTTTTGAACTGGCCCCATCGGGCCGGGGAAAAAAAATTGCAATGGAAAATCCTGCAGTTGTTCTGCAGCTTTTGGCTCACACCGTTGGCCCCATTTAGAGGAACAGACCTGGAAGCAGGGGAGGCTTTAGGGCGGGGCTACAAACTGATTGACAAGTCTTAAAAGTATATTCTTTTGTTAACTAAACCTTTTTATTTTTTTATTATTTTGTGCAATCTCTTTGTGTAAGGGTTGTGCTACAAAAACTGCCACTGGAAGGAGTTAGTGTGCTATACAGTAGGGCTGACCCCGAATAGTGAAAGATTGACGCTTTGATGGGCGGAGCCTGATTCGACTGTCAATCTCACAGTCCAAGCTTCGCAACAGCGTTATGAAAGGAGGAGAAATGAGGGTGATTTTACATACAACTACCAGTTTTTCTCCCAATAAGTTAGTATACAGTCTATTACAATATACATTTCATGATAAACCTCACAGAGAATATAGGCGTATTTGCGTGTCAGGCGCACGCAAAGCTCGGCACAAGACTGGCGAATGGCAGAGAAAAGGGTCAACAATAAGCCCCAGTTCAGCTGTAAATGTACAGTGTGAGTAACTGTGACTAAGAAATAGACTGTAGCCGCCCCCCCCGCTGCCACACAGACACTCGTGATTCGACCATAGGACAGAAACAAAAGATGTCAGATTTGGTGTTGGCATTCGATGTGTTTGTTATTTCCATGAGTGACAGGACTGATGCTGCCGAGCACTTCCTTCTGTCTGCTGAGGCCGTCAGAGTCGCTGCCACAGAGGGAAGGTGATCCGACTGCATCATTATCCTGCAGCGACTTCCTGTAACAAACTGTCCCCTCAGACTGATGTTGTTGTTCAGGAACTACCCAACAGTTGGACTGTCTGGATCCAAACTTCACGCTTCAGCTGGACCTGCAGCTGTTTAAAGGCTCAGTTCAAACTGCAGAAGAAACATTTCCTCACTTTTGTTTTTGTGTTCACACAAACCTGTCTGAGGTTTCTGCCGCCACCTGATTTTAACGGAGGGCAGAGCAGCGGCCAGGATTTTAAATTCCTCCAGCAGAGCCCCACTTACTGGAGAACATTTTAACAGCCAGCTGTTTTTATTAAAGGGAAAACTAAGATGAGAGAATCCTTCGTTTACATTCAGGTGTTGCAGCACACGGACAGGACAGCGGATAAACAGAGTCAATAAGTTGCTGCCTTCAGCAAAGACATTTAAAAAGATGGTGGACGTTTTGTTTGCAGACTGACTGACTCCACGTGTGCCGTTTTCCATCCGCCTGCTTTGATTTACTTTATCATTTTCTTCCCCCCCATTTTAAATCCTTTAGTAACCACATACACACGTCAGCGCAGGTTATTCCCAGATGGGTCAAAAGCTGCCAGTACTGTGTACTTTCTCAGTTAATCTAGTCCATAAACATTTTGACTGTGATCCCAGTATAAGCCCCAAATCAATGTGTCGTGAGCTCTTTGCGACACACATCAGAAACTGTCTGGGGAAAAGTGCAGCACAAACTTCTGTCAGTCACAGGAGTCTGATGACCAAAGCTGTCCAATCAGCGACTTACCTGCCGGATTGGAACTCTGGTGTTGACAGTGAACAGTCGCTCTCTGATCTGCCTCGAAGACGTGGTTTTGGACCAAGTGAACAAAATGTCGACCAGCAGGGGACAAACCTGTGTCTCAGTTCACACCCTTCTGTACTCACGTGTTATTTTGAGAGCATAAGTGCGTTCATACTGACAACTGGACACTTCTCACCCTCTTGGCTACGTAGCAGAAGGAAGTGACCACCAACATATGTTTAAACTTGTGAAAATGGCAGTAAAATGTTCATTTAATTATCAAATTGAATGGAAACCAAGTCAGCAAACAAACAACAGGTATTATGGCGAGTGACAGTCGCGGTCAATGATGGCGATTATTATCTGCCAGGTTACAATTCGCCAAAAAAAAAGCTATTAGTTTGATTTGAAACAACTAATCTGTTGAATTCACACTACACAAGTAAATAGTGTCACAGTGTACTGCATGTACGTAGTAACGGAAGGACTGAGACACACTCGTGGACTCCTGGGCTGAAGAGAACGTTTTAGTTTCTAGAGAAGCTGCAGAAGAACTGAGGTGTTCAAAATATTCAGCCAGGAAAAGGAGGATAATTCCAGTGAACTGTTGAGTGTCGCTGCGTAAAAGTTAAACTGTCAGTATGTGAGTATCTGGAGTTCAACCCGCAGAATTTATGACCAAAAATCAAACACTTCCTCTTTCTGGAGCCTTTGTGAACTCAGCTGGAGAAGTGAAACGATCCTCACACTGGTTTGATTCAGAAAGCGGACCTTTAGTTGTGAACCCGCCCTTAAAGTGCAGAAAGCATCAGCGGTGTGGAGCGATGAGGAGGCTGCAGCCTTCCTCACACAAACACCTGAAACTAACAACCGTCTGACGTCACGTTTGAGCTTTGACTCTTGGTTTCACGGCGGAGACCAGAGAATCGGCTTGTTCTCCCAGCAGCAGTGGAAGGAGACCAGCAGCTAGTTTTCTACCCTGATTTGTGATCATGGTTTCTCCACCGTGTGGAGCCTCCGTCTGCTGAGAGCATTTAGCCTCTTTATAATAAATAGTGTCCTTATATTTCTTTAATGAAGTTGAGGTTCTTTTTACTTGAACACCGTGGTGCTCTGAGTGTCTGCAGAGCTCTGATGGACCATGCTGGCCTCCAATTAATTAATTATTCATTAAAATCATATTTAAGACAAGTCGAAATTCCAGCTTCTTGGATTTAAATATTTCCCGGTGTCTTTAATACTTGACGGTAAACTGAATATATTCAACATTTTAAAAGTCCAAACAATTACTCAAGATGATAATCAACAGATTAATCAGTGAAAATAAGCGTTAGCTGCAGTGCTAACTAGCAGTAGAGGCTGTAATCTTTTACTGGCCAAAAGCAGTTAAAACATTTTATACTACTTATATTCACACCGCTGCGTTTGTAATCGCGCTACCTTTTTTAAATTTCACTTTGCATCCAGGGTCTCGGTGTTTTGGTCCTCACGAGAGAAACGAGTCCAACTCAACTGAACGGCACAATGCAGGTTTGAAAATTCCTTATCAGACGGATATCGTTAAGTTTTCAAGTCTGTCATGAAAACAGGTTTATACCTTCCCAAATGAGTGTAAGTGTAAGTGATGGAGCGCTACGTGAACAGGCCTCTGTGCAGAAACAGATACTGAAAATGAATGCCCTGCCTCCTCAGCGTGGCCCCAAGCTCTCTCTCTCTCTCGTGTCTGTGCTTAATTGCAGGAATAGATCAGGTGAAGTTGGCAGCTGCCCGTAATCATCATCAGCCTCCTCCGCTTTATATTCTGGGCTTCAACTATGCACTCCTGCTGCAATCCAGGCTGCATTTAAGAAGCTGGAGTGAATTCTTGTCTTCCATGTGACTTAAAATGATTAACTGATTGTCAATAGTTGCCAAATGATCTAATGGTTGGCAACTAATTTGATTCTTCATTGCAGAAGAATCAAATTTATTAAAGAAATACAATAACAGTTTTTTAAAGAGACAAACTGCTCCTCCCCACAGATCAGGGTAGAAACCAGCCGCTGGTCTCCGTCCACTGCGGTGAGAACACAAGCTAACTTGTCCCCCTGCTAGTCGACATAATGGTAGCAAACGCACTGCGAGTTCACAAGTCACCAAGACAGGACGAGTTTGTCAACCAAAGAAATTACTTGTATAGTAATACGCTCCACAGTTGACGTGGTCTGAGACCACCCCTTCAAGAGGAACCAGAGAGCGGTTCGAGTCCGGCGTTCACACCGACCTAAACGAAGCGCACAAAGGGGGTAAACGCTCCAGGGTTTGGTTCAACCAGAGTAGCCGAGGTCTGTGTGAACCCGCCAGACCAGGAGAGAGTCGGCTAGTTCACTTGCTTTGGTCCGAAACAAATACAATTGCTTTGCAGGTGGACCAGAATTTGTAACCACATGCATGCGAAGGTCATCCATTCATTGGACAGAAACTCTGGAGCGGGGGAAGCCAAAAACCGAACTACACTGAATAAGCGTCGGTAGAGCTCGTATGTGACAACGCCACTGTTTATACAACCGGATCAACAGATCTTCCAGCAGAATTTATCACTGCATCCTGCCCTGTGTGGTGCCGCCACTAATGTTCAGCCAGTTCATCAGCTCCAGGTGTGTCTCATGAGGTCGGGTAATTAAAAAACTACGGGAGCCTGTTAACTTAAAAAGGCACAGCACTTTCTGCAATTGGGTCGGATCGAGGTCGGGCCCCGTTCCACCTTTAAAGTAGTTGTCGGCAATAGGTGGCCCGCGGGCCAGAACCGGCCCCCCACCAATAATATCTGGCCCCCGGCCAGACTGCTTTGATAGCAGAAAAATAAATAAAATTAACAGCAGGTGCTGAAACAGATCTCAGTCATGACAGATGCAGTTACTCACACAATCACTTCCTCTTAAATGATTGTGCCTCCAAAAAAAAAGCGCAAGAATTTGCAGTAATGCTTCAGATTGAGTTTACTGAGAACTCTTATTGAAAAGTTCTGAAGGACATTCAGAAGAGACTGGCCTGCTTGAAACCTCTGGAAAAAGCCGTCAGTAAACGTGTGACTGGATTCCCCTGAATCTCCTCAGGGAAATAAAAATCTGCACCGGGGGGGGGGGGGGGGGACCTAACTAACCAACCAAATAAGGCGGGTGTGAAATCCACCTTTAGTCACTGCTTCATTTATTCATCAAGTCTGTTTCTGGTTTTACCCACAAACATCTTCTCTCTCAGCCAAGCTGGAAAAATGAAGTAAATCTATCAAATTCAGGAACACCTGAATGTAAACGAAGGATTCTCTCATCTTAGTTTCCCTTTAATAAAAACAGCTGGCTGTTAAAATGTTCTCCAGTAAGTGGGGCTCTGCTGGAGGAATTTAAAATCCTGGCCGCTGCTCTGCCCTCCGTTAAAATCAGGTGGCGGCAGAAACCTCAGACAGGTTTGTGTGAACACAAAACAAAAGTGAGGAAATGTTTCTTCTGCAGTTTGAACTGAGCCTTTAAACAGCTGCAGGTCCAGCTGAAGCGTGAAGTTTGGATCCAGACAGTCCAACTGTTGGGTAGTTCCTGAACAACAACAGTCTGAGGGGACAGTCGTTACAGGAAGTCGCTGCAGGATAATGATGCAGTCGGATCACCTTCCCTCTGTGGCAGCGACTCTGACGGCCTCAGCAGACAGAAGGAAGTGCTCGGCAGCATCAGTCCTGTCACTCATGGAACACGGCTTTAAAAAATGGTGGTGAGCATCTTGATGGCAGTTGTTTTAATCTCTTTCCAATTTCATGGAGCAGATCGCTTCAGTCAGACTGTGTGGCGACTGACGCAACCTCAGAGCAACTTGCACACAGCAGATGAGCTGAGAGATGAAACCCACGAGCCAGAGCCCAGGGTTTTTAATTCACTCTACGACAGACAGTCCACAGTGTTAACGACAGCGCAGGAGGGAGTACTCTGGTCCTTTACTGCAGGAAGAGTTTTTACTGCTCTACAGTCAGGGTGCCGACTACAGCTCAGCTCCCCTTAATAAGACATCAGCTCCCCTGAAAGCATGAGCTTGATATTTTAGGGGGGGGGTCTCTAAAATATTGACAGCATGCTTTGACATAATTTCTCTATCATCATGGATCTATGTGTAAAACAGGAGCGTGACTTCATCCAGCTACAGCAAATGATCTCCGGTCGCTC
This sequence comes from Micropterus salmoides, assembly GCF_014851395.1. NCBI lineage: Eukaryota > Metazoa > Chordata > Actinopteri > Centrarchiformes > Centrarchidae > Micropterus > Micropterus salmoides. The sequence continues at coordinate 34,893,846 of NW_024040152.1, forward strand.
CGATCTGTCCCTGCACTCCCTCCGGTGGGTCGCTATCCGACAGACGTGCTGTGAACGGTTTCTGATCGTTCCCTCTGGAAGGATGAATATTACGTTGATCCATGTAGGCCGACTACTGCGCTGGGGGCTCCCCGCAGCGCCACGCAGTGTTGTGTGAAGTGTAATTATAACAAAATGGCTATAAATGTAGGCGTGTCGGAGTAGCCGCTTGGCGAGCGTTATGAGGCGCATTTAGCTTTCATCCCTGTTACTCAATAAAAGGAGAGGGAAAAGCCAAAAAGCAGAATATGAACTCTTTAAAGCACAAAGTACTCATTGCACAGAATGGTCCACAGAATATATATGCATTACTGGATTAATTACTGATGCAAAGAACCTCAACAGTACTTGGACAGTTTGACAGTCAGATTTAACATTTCGACGCAGGTCAGTAATAAAGCAGATGTAGAGCTGCAGGTGACAGCGGCACACCTCCATCTCCTCAGCCAGGTAACCCACTCATTTCAATTCAGCTGATTGTAGAAAGACGACCAATAACAGCCTGATAAGTTTGTTGAGCTGCTCCAGACTTCTGTTACCTGCAGTTTTAAACCAGTAACTACAGCGGTCACATGCACCAGAACATATTAGCGTCCAAACTGGTTAATAGTACCTGCCAATCAGAACTGCAAATTTACATTTCCAGATATTCTAACCATCACTCTTCGGTGAGCCATCTCCTTGGCGGCGGTCTGAGAGCATTTAGTGCGTAGTTATTAATGATATGAGTGTCAGTGAAGACGTCTCCCACACTCTGCTAACAAGCTAACAGCAGTGCCTCAGAGGCCAGGAGCATCTCGTGCTGCATAATGAGCGGTGGACCAGGTCATACTTTCAACATGTCCGATAACAGAGGACTTTGAACAGCAGAAGAAAAACAAACTCTGCTATTATTGTTATGAGTGTGACATTTCTTTTAGGAGGCTAAATACATCAGTATCACAATTTACTGTGATATTCTGTGTTTTATTAAAGCAGCCACAGAAACGTCAGAGTATAAAGTGGTCATTTTCAAAACAGAACTTCATAAAACATGCAGGGTGTAACTAATGAATTAATAGTCATTAATCTCTTTGTGATGTTGTGATTTGATCTCACTGACTCTGAACAAACTGTATTTCTCACCGGTGACCTGACAGCGTGGGTACAAGGGGTTAAAAAGGTGCGTTTAAACCAGCAATTAAAAGCTCCTCGACATTCATAAATAGAAATGAAGCGGTGTCAGCTGAGAATTAGTGAAGGCGACTCCCTGCAGCTAACCTTTATTTAAAGGGAGCCGGCGGACGCAGCGCTGCTGAAACTAAAAGAATTAAGGTTGTTTCAGTCCCACAGCACTCAGGAAGGAAAGCTGATTTATGAAGGGTGAAAATGATGAAATATGCATGCAGCTGAAAGAAACTCTGACCTTGTGAGGGTGGTGAAACGTTTGGGGCAAAAACTGTCTGAGAGAGTTCAGAGGACGGACGTGATGAGAAAGTATCTGCTCAGATGTCTGTTTTATCGTCTTCTGATTCTTATGGACTCTCAGTTCTGGTTCCTGCACCACAGATCTTGTCAGTGACCTTCATCCTCTTCCTCCTCGCTCCTCTTGCCCTTCATGTCTCTAAAGTGAAAGGAGTCTCTGTCCTAGAGCGGCGTCTCTGGGACTCGTCTCATTTATAGCCATGATTGGTTTCCCTTCAGTATAAAAGCTGAACGTCAGCTCACCTGTGTTTAGTACCTGAGGCGTTGCTACTGTTGGCGTTAGCTGGATCTGGGAGAGCGCGACACGTTGAACACGGTGAAGCGTTCCTTCAGATTCACGCCGTGTTGAAGGAAACACTTCATCACGTTGGAGCTGCTCCTCCCTCGCACCAAACCTCCTTGTTTGTTAGTGAAGCTGAGCCAAACTTTGGAGCATTGCTGCGGTCCGCCACGGTCCAGGACCGGAACCAGAAGGACTTTCTTCATGCTTTGTTGACATAAGGTGACGTTAGGTCAGCGTGGCAGATCAGAGACACTTTGTTGGACTGTAAGATGCTCACTGCAGTTCAGTCAGGAGCAGGATCCAGTTCTCGATATCTAACCCATCTGAAACCATGCTCCTGTTTCAGATTCTCTTTTAACGTGTTTAACATTTTACATGTGGAAACACGGTCCCTCCTGCCTTCTCCATCCCTCAATTTTATTTCATGCCAATTCTTCAGGTTTAGTTTTTGGGAGAGCTTTTACATTCATGATGTCTCAGCGTACGTATGTGCAGTAGGTGTCTTCATGTGAAATGTCTCTGTGGTGGAAGAAGCAGTCTTCAGATCCTTTACTGAAGTAGAAGTACTATATTAAGACCTTCAGCCGCTGCAGGAAGCTTTCACAAGTTAATTGGACAGTGAGGGAAAGTTAACACAACATTTAAACTTTAGAGACTCTCAGTAACCTGGAGGCTTTCAGCAGATCCTGAAGATAATGAGGTGAGTCTGATGGAGCGGCTCAGAAACATTAAAAAGCCGTCTCATCAGGTTTAACAGCGAGGGAGAAGTTTGGGTTTATGTCAGAGTCAAAAAGCCTCAAAACACTTTACAAAAGTACACGAGGAAGAAATAAACTGAGCAAAACAAAACCATTAACTGCAAAACAAATGTTTCAGTCATTTGTCAACAGTAAAAATATTGGAAATTGTTTCCAGCAGAACAAACTTTCCACTGTGACAGACACTTTATTTGTAAAGCACTTTTCAAAAACAGTTACAAAGTGCTTTAACAATACAAGATAAAAGCAAGAAAAACATTGAAAAGACTAAAATACAAGATAAAATTAGTAAAATACATAAAATAAGAGGGATAAAATAAAGTCAAATAAGATCGGGAAAGGCTCTCCTATAAAGTATGTTTTAAGTAAGAGTAATGTGGTCATATTTTTGTTCTGGTTAAAAGCCTGGCAGCTGAGTTCTGGACAGTCTGGAGTCGATCAATAGATTTTTGGGTTAAACAGGTGAAAAGGCTGTTGCAATAATCCAGGCGTGATGAGATGAAGGCCTGTAAAATGGTCTCGGTGTCCTTAAAAGTTAACATAGAAATAGCTAAAATTCGATCTAAGTTGATAAAAACATGATTGAAAAAGCTTTGTGGTGTGCTGCTCGATATTTGACGACTAATGTTTACACCCGGTTTGAATTGTGTCCTTGTCAGTTTAAAAGGTCATTTAAGTCAAGAAAGTTGCGTCTGTTGTCTGTCTGCCCACATCTCCTCTGTCTGATTAATCCTGTGTCTTTTTGACTGTAAATTATTTATACTACAAGATATTCAAGACTGAACTGGAAGTAATCCATCCATCCATCATCCATCCCCATCCATCCATCCATCCGCCGCTTACTGCGTACAGGGTCGGGGGGCTGGAGCCAATCCAGCAGACATTGGCGCAAGGCGGGGAACACCCTGGACAGGTCGCCAGTGGAAGTAATCCAATCCAGTTTATTTATATGTCAAAAAAACAAACAAGGGTTTACAAAGTGCTGGACAAGAAAAAACGTAAACACATACAACACAAGACCACACAGTTGACCTGTGGAGGTAGGTCTTTCCACAGTTTAGGGGCTGCTGCTGAAAAAACGCGGTCCCCCCTGGTTTTGGAGCAACCAGCCGAAGTTGATCAGTAGACCTACACCCCCCTCACGGTCACTAGACTTGTAAAAGGTCTGAGATGTAGCGAGGTGCCTACCTATTCAGTGATTTTAAATAAATAAATAAATAAATATGGATCCAACAACAAGATAGGGCTCGCAGGCAGCAGGTAATTGTGCACTTATATTTCTCCCAACAGCAGGACTGCCTTAGCCTGTGGGCTTTGTGTCCACTCTGAGCTACAGGTTAGAAGTATATTTTTTTCCTCTATAAACAAAGGAACAGCAAAACAGATCTTCTCAAAAGGACAGATTTAAGCTGGCTTTGTCTACAGATTGAGTTCATCGCACATTGCATATTTCACAAGCTTCAGGAATGAGCCCTGGTGTGCAGGTATGCCCCTCTTTTTATGCCTTCCAGAGTGGGCGTCGCCACATTCTGATTGGCCAAGAGGGAATCACACAGCTGCACTCAATCCCTGCTGATTAGTCAGCACAACACTCCCTGTCCAGCAGGTGTTCTGAATGATCACTAATCAGCAACCAGAGAAAAATAACTTAAAATAGCAGAAAAACATTCAGACTGCTACAGTATTCTAAAACGGGAGCCAGTGGAGCGAGGTCAGGACTGCTGTAACGTGTTCAAGCTTGCGAGTTCGGTTAAAGGCCGAGCGGCCGAGTCTTGTACTAACTGTGCGAGAGAGAGGTTTGCTTAACGCCAATGTAAAGTGCATTACAGTAGAACAGACGAGTTGAGATGAAAGCATGAATCACATGTTCAAAGTGCTTACGAGATAAAACAGGTTTGATTTAATGATAAAAACTGGATTTAACAACATGTTTATCAAGTTTAAAACCATTGTCTATTCTGACACCAGATTTGTCACTATGGGTTTTTTGCATATGTTGCAGGTAGCCCACGTCAACAGGAAAGACATCACCGGCCCGACGGGGTCCAAACACAAGACTTCAGTTTTTCTGACAAAGAACTTCTGCCAGTCAGATGGGTATGGAACCATGACAGGGCAGTGCCAGAGATACCAACCCAGTTCTCAAGATGATCTAAAAGAATATTGTGGTCCACTGTATCAAAGGCAGCTGTCAGATCAAGGAGTATAAGAATGGAAACATTTTACAGTCAGAGCTCACCCTGAGGTCATTGACAACCTTCACAAGTGCTGTTTCTGTGCTATGCCCCTTTCTGAAACCAGACTGAAATGTATTGTGTATCTTATTCTCATGTAAAAACAATTTAATTGTTATCACTACCTTCTCCAGAATCTTACCAAAAATGATTTGAGATAGGCCTGTAGTTGCTCGGCACTGAGGGGTCAAGGTCATGCTTCTTCAATAATGGCCTGACCAAGGTTTTAAATGAATTAGGAAAAAATACCAGAATCTAGAGAGCAATTTACAATGTCTAATACATCGTCAATTAAATAATCTAACACCTCTTTAAAAACTGTGGTAGGACTGTGTTAAGGAGCAGCTAGATCATTTCATCTGCATGATGGTTTATGGAGCTCTGCTCCACTGATTCTGCAAAAGGAATTAAAGTTACCTCGAGAGGTGTTGAGGGTTTGGTTACTTGAGTTGATAGTATTAATAATTCCAGTTCAGATGTTAAATCTTATTTTAAAAAAATGATGCAAACTAATCACATTTTAATTTAGACGTTTGCCATAGCTGGGTGAGAGACTGGGGGGCATTTATGAGACGATGATTGTAGAGAACAATACTTTCGGGTAGTTCCTGTTTTCGTTGAGACCAGAGAAATAGGCTTGTCTTGACCAACGCAGAGTTATGTTATAAACAGTTTTTTTCAAAGAGTTTTTGAAGATGTCACTGTGGACTGTGAGCTTGCTGTTTCTCCACACTCGCTCTGGCCTCTAGCGTTGGAAGCAGCACTCAATTCTGCTGTCAACATAGAGTGAGAATGAGCATCAGTGAAGGAGGTGTGTGGGGGAGCGCACTGTACAGTGTGCTGAATGTTAGCAGCTACTACTTTGTTTGGAGGAACTCCATCAGATCTGAAGAGGGATGAACGGTTGCAGAACAAATTAAAATTGTTAATAAAACCGAGGCCATGAGTTTTACAAGCAGATTGGAGCCCGGAGTGGAGGTAAAGAAGTCAGCTAAAACTTTCCGCTCCTGGCCCAGTGTAGTGATCAGGCCTGAGATGTAAGCTGACTTTCTGCAGCTTTCCAAGAAGTTAAAAGTTTGTTAAAATCCGCTTTTGTCAGTTCAGAGGCAACACGAGCCATATCATTCGCCCCAGCATGCAGAATGACACGGCTTACAGAGGATGGAAGTGACTGTAAAAGCTCCTGGAGTTTTTCCAGGATGACCGGGACTGTGGCTCCAGCGTGGATTCTATGCGAGTAGAGGAGGTCGCAGACGGGAAGGAGGTCAACGAGGGTTCCTGAGTGGCCATCATCCGCGTGCTGTCAGTCAGTGCAGCGAGGGATGCAGTGGTCTCAGGCGGCACTACATTTTGACCCAGGCCCGGGTGAAGTGGAGCAACTTTGGCGGGGGGGATCAGCAGGATGCACCAGGTCATCATCAGCCAACGGGTCGCCTAACGATTGGAGAGGCACAGACGAGGGGGAGATGCAGCCCCGTCTGAGACCCTCTTACGACCGCGGACCACCACCTCGTCCAGAGCGTCTCATGGTTAGATGTTGAGCACGAAGGTCGCGGGTAGGAAGAGGGATCCCACACTGCTGTGTCCTGGAGAGCTGTGTCTTGCGAGGCTAACTTTTGGAATGCTCGGCCACCTTGAAGCTTAGACGAGCGTGGTAGACGCTTCATGAAGCTCGACAGCAGCAAGTCCTTTCTCTGAAGTTCATCCGAAGCCGGATATCCTCTTTAAGGTCTGCATCTTTTTGTATGTCTTTTTAAGTAGGGCTGTCATCACAAGGCATTGCTGAGACTATTAGCCGGCTAGCTTCGGTTAACAACGCCATGTGAACACACTTCACAGTAGTCCAAACAGAACTAAGGAATCTGCAAACTCTGTATAGTCCAAAGACAAACAAAAATACCAAGTCCAAAAATCCAGCAGGTAATAATTCCAAAGGCAAACGAGGAACCTTTCACGCTGATGTTCGATTAGTCAGTCAGATTAGTCCAGTGTCGGATGTCAGAAGTAACAAAACTCTCCACCAGCAAATTCTTTCAAAAAGAAAACAAAAAACTACAGGTGTGAAAACCTTTCGGGGACCAGCAGCCGAAATTTGGTCGAATGAAAAGAGGTACTCTCGGCCCGGATTGAACCAGACCATCATATTTGGTTTTGCATTTTTGGACCGTTCAGACTTTCAGACCATTTCCAGGAAGGTCCGGCTGTTACCATGTATACTGGAAACAATCGAGAGAAAAGAAGTAGCAGAAGAAAATGGCCTGAAAAAATTTTGTCGCAATATTTGTATGCACAGAAATGCACTGCGACAAGGACAAGATTATAAATTGCCCGTCCAGCTCAACTTTTGAAACAAACCTCTTTGCTCTCCCCTCAAATGGAGGTGCAGAAGGATTGCTGCAGTCTTCTCCTCCTTCCTGCGGTGGCGGTAAGTTCGAACAACGACGATTCATTTGGCGGATGTGAACTAGCCTCGAGTACAGTAGGGTGCAGCTAGTATGCCATAATATAACAATATAGTGGCAAAGATGTGCTTCTGTTCATTCATTCTCAACCCGCTGACGTCAGACAAACCAATACAAACCAATCAGTGTCAAGTATAGAGGACATATAGACGCAAGTACTTCATGTAAAGTCTTTACTGCAGTCGCGTAACTGCAGCGTGAAACCAAACCAAAACTAACCGGATTATCAAAACATGAACTTCGGTTCAGACCTTGGGCAGACTTCAAGGTGGGAAAAGTTTAGAAAATACTAACAACAAATTACTTTATGATAGTGATGATCCAACAGTTTCCTGCTCTAGGATGGATTCTCACATAAAAGGATAATTCTCTGAAAGACTGTGTATTTTATCACTGCAGAATCAGTTGATAGAAACTGCTTTCCTTCCGCCCGTCAAAGTCTGTCACACTGTGGCTCTGTGATGGAGCTTATCTGAAGTGAGCCGCTGCAGCCTTTTACATTTCCCCTGAAAACTGAATACTGACTGTGGCTGTAAAAGCAGTCGTGTCTGGCTGTGAAATACTGTGGCAACAGCACAAGCCTCCCCAAAGTCTACAGCCTACTTTTCCCTCATCCATACAGAATAAAAAGGGGGGGCACATTAAACTACAATAAATACATTAGAATACTGGTATTCTCAATACCAGCCTGGGTATAGTTGGTATCCAATCATAAAGGAGGTAAGAGGTATCACACTCTTGAGATTGAAGATTTATTTCCTCCATGACAAAACTTTAAAGACTTGATACAGACAGAAAACGACTGATAGGGAGAGGATTAGAACTTAAATGTAATGAATCAATCAGTGAAATACTCAGTTCAGTTCACTGCGGTCTGAGGGAGGCCGGTCTCAGAGTCAAGAGGTGTGAACGGAAGAAGTGCAGGAAGTTTAAACTGAAAATACGACAAACCTCTGCAGGAAACCAGTGAAACAAAACACAGACAGCTGGGAGGATCAGTGATCAGCACAGCTGGGGTGTCGGCACTAACGAAGCGTCGACACGTAGCGAGCAGCTTCCAAAGCTTTGCCGTCTGCCTGTTTATCACATGATGTTATTTCGCCAGTACACGGCTCTCCATCTGACACAGCTCAGAAACGAGCAGCGAAGCGCGAAGACGCTTCATCTTCATCAGCGTAACATGCAGATGTATGGATGATGATCTGCTGCTGCTCTGACACCTTCTTATGAAAGTGATTTTTTCTGAAGATCAGTTTCATCTTCATGCAGACCGACGCCGCCGCAGCACCACCAGCATCTTGCACTTCGTTTATTTAGAGTTTTTAAAGAGGCGACAGGAAACATCTCCACACTGTAAAACCTTCAGGGATTTGCCTCAAGATTGACTTGTAATTAATGAGTAATAAAAGACATTTATTTTCTGATGTGTAATAAGTCGAACTGGTGCTCGAACAGCCAGTGCTGAAATTTATTGAGGTACTTATTGTTGGAATGAGCGAGTACAAAAAAATTAAATGATCTATCCATCCTCAGGCTGAAGCAAACGCCCTCAGAATTGAGCTTTAGAGCAACGTTTTAGATAAAAGGTTTCTGTATGTTAGATTATTGGAAAACATGATGTGATCGTTGTAAAACTACTATCTGTATCAACGCACAAGGAGGCGAGATTCTAGGGTCAGAGGAGGAGGAGGAGGAGGAGGAGGAGGAGGACGGCCCAGAGGAGGAGGAGGAGGAGGAGGACGGCCCAGAGGAGAGGAGAGGAGGACGGCCCAGAGGAGGAGGGGGGGACGACGGCCCGGAGGAGGAGGAGGAGGACGGCCAGAGGAGGAGGAGGAGGACGGCCCGGAGGAGGAGGAGGAGGGGGACGGCCAGAGGAGGAGGAGGGGGGGACGACGGCCCAGAGGAGGAGGAGGAGGACGGCCCGGAGGAGGAGGAGGAGGGGGACGGCCCAGAGGAGGAGGAGGAGGAGGACGGCCCGGAGGAGGAGGAGGAGGGGGACGGCCCAGAGGAGGAGGAGGAGGACGGCCCAGAGGAGGAGGGGGACGGCCCAGAGGAGGAGGAGGACGGCCCGGAGGAGGAGGAGGAGGACGGCCCAGAGGAGGAGGAGGACGGCCCAGAGGAGGAGGAGGAGGAGGAGGAGGAGGAGGAGGACGGCCCAGAGGAGGAGGAGGACGGCCCAGAGGAGGAGGAGGAGGACGGCCCAGAGGAGGAGGAGGAGGGACGGCCAGAGGAGGAGGAGGGGGGGACGACGGCCCGGAGGAGGAGGAGGAGGACGGCCCAGAGGAGGAGGAGGAGGACGGCCCAGAGGAGGAGGGGGGGGGACGACGGCCGGGGAGGAGGACGGCCCAGAGGAGGAGGAGGACGGCCCAGAGGAGGAGGAGGACGGCCCGGAGGAGGAGGACGGCCCAGAGGAGGAGGGGGGGGACGACGGCCGGAGGAGGAGGAGGAGGACGGCCCAGAGGAGGAGGAGGACGGCCTAGAGGAGGAGGAGGAGGAGGACGGCCCGGAGGAGGAGGACGGCCCAGAGGAGGAGGAGGGGGGGGACGACGGCCCGGAGGAGGAGGAGGAGGAGGGGGGACGACGGCCCAGAGGAGGAGGAGGGGGGGGGGGACGGCCCAGAGGAGGAGGAGGAGGAGGACGGCCCAGAGGAGGAGGGGGACGGCCAGAGGAGGGGAGGAGGAGGAGGAGGGGGACGGCCCAGAGGAGGAGGAGGGGGGGGGGACGGCCCGGAGAGGGAGGAGGGGGGGGACGACGGCCCAGAGGAGGAGGAGGAGGAGGAACGGCCCAGAGAGGGAGGAGGAGGAGACGGCCCAGAGGAGGAGGGGGACGGGCCCAGAGGAGGAGGAGGAGGAGGGGACGGCCCAGAGGAGGAGGAGGAGGAGGACGGCCCAGAGGAGGAGGAGGACGGCCCAGAGGAGGAGGAGGAGGAGGAGGAGGACGGCCCAGAGGAGGAGGAGGAGGACGGCCCAGAGGAGGAGGAGGAGGAGAGGACGGCCCAGAGGAGGAGGAGGAGGAGGAGGAGGACGGCCCAGAGGAGGAGGAGGACGGCCCAGAGAGGAGGAGGAGGAGGACGGCCCAGAGGAGGAGGGGGACGGCCCAGAGGAGGAGGGGGACGGCCCAGAGGAGGAGGAGGACGGCCCAGAGGAGGAGGAGGAGGAGGACGGCCCAGAGGAGGAGGAGGACGGCCCAGAGGAGGAGGAGGAGGAGGAGGACGGCCCAGAGGAGGAGGAGGAGGAGGAGGACGGCCCAGAGGAGGACGGCCCAGAGGAGGAGGAGGAGGAGGACGGCCCAGAGGAGGAGGAGGAGGAGGACGGCCCAGAGGAGGACGGCCCAGAGGAGGAGGAGGAGGAGGAGGACGGCCCGGAGGAGGAGGACGGCCCAGAGGAGGAGGAGGGGGGACGACGGCCCGGAGGAGGAGGAGGAGGGGGGGACGACGGCCGGAGGAGGAGGAGGAGGGGGGGGACGACGGCCCAGAGGGAGGAGGAGGGGGGGGACGACGGCCCAGAGGAGGAGGAGGAGGAGGACGGCCAGAGGAGGAGGGGGACGGCCCAGAGGAGGAGGAGGAGGAGGGGGACGGCCCAGAGGAGGAGGAGGAGGACGGCCGGAGGAGGAGGACGGCCCAGAGGAGGAGGAGGGGGGACGACGGCCCAGAGGAGGAGGAGGGGGGGACGACGGCCCGGAGGAGGAGGGGGGGACGACGGCCCGGAGGAGGAGGGGGGGACGACGGCCCGGAGGAGGAGGAGGGGGGGGGGACGACGGCCCAGAGGAGGAGGAGGAGGAGGAGGAGGGGGACGGCCCAGAGGAGGAGGAGGAGGAGGGGGAGGAGGACTGCTCGTCTCTTTTCCATCGTTGTTTGCAAACCAATAAATCACAATCGGCAGTCAGAGAGCCGCACGAGTCTCGCCGCTGTCGCCTGAGATCGAACGTCACCATTAAATGTGTTGCTGGGAAACAGCAGCCGGCGTGCAGCGGTGTGTTTACAGAGAACAGCTGATGGAGTTAAGCTAAAGTTGTCGTTTGAAGTTTTGATCAGTCAGGTCTCTGTTGTAGCAGAGCACAGGGAAAGAGACGACCTGAGTGTAGCCACCTGCTGGGGTTGAAATACTGCAAAGCCTGAGAGGTGGCAGGTGCACAGGTAAGGGACAATTCGGGGGCACGGGTCGTGACACATGATGGGTAATTAGCAGTAAACACAAAAAGTAGTTTTGCAGGTATCTGGTTGTAAACCAAAGGATTGCACTTATTTAAAATTGAAAAATTCCTTCTTTGTTCCATGAAATGCCTTTTGTTCCTAATTCAGAGTGTGTTTGACAAACTGGAGCAGCTTTAACTCCTGGATGCTACTCTGCTGCTGGAAGGATTTTCTGGTGTGAAAACCAGCAACATCTGTTGTGTTGTTGAAGCTTTCATCCAAACCAGCTCCCAGTGGGCTTTAAACCCCCGACTTGACAGGACTGCACAGAGCTCCACACAGCCGTGACAGACCCAGCAGCACGAGTCACATTCAGATTAAATGTTGTCGCTTTGGTTCCTCGCTGAGCCGCAACAGACGAAAAGAGGAAGTTAAAGAGTTAAATTGTTTGTTAGAGAAGAAGTCTGGTGTTAAACAGAAGGTTTGTGTTGTAAAGCAGGGAAACACTGCTGAGCTGAAGCTGCTCCAGAGGTCTCTGAGGCAACATGAGGCAAGTCTAGTCTATCTGTATAGCACAAAAATAAACAACAACAACAACAACAAGGAATTTCAAGGTGCTTTACATAAAACATAAAGCAACAAAGGGCAAACAAAATTTAAAACAAGTGTTAAAGTTACAGTGCATAAAAGACTTCTTGATGTTACATGACTTTTAACAGAAAGAATGGCGTGTTTATCATCGCTTCTGTGGGCGTGCTTAGGTGCCTTGTGCCTTGTGATTGACAGGTCACTACAACATTCGCAGCCGACAGCCATATTTCAGCCGATCATGTGGTTCCACTGACGTAAGGTTCTGTTTTACTTCTACTGCGCGTCAAACTGTTTCAGCAATTTTTATTCGATTTTCCTGCTGATTCTGTTCATGTAGTTTTTATGTCCGGTGACAGAGAAAGTGCAGCTCTGGCTCTCTGCCCATTCATTCAGATAGGAGCCTTTGTTTTGGTCTGAAATAGCTGCCAAGATGGCAGCAGAGTGGCAGGACATGCCTATAAGGACTTTGGCTACAAGCAGCAACCTCCATGTGTGAAAAGTGAAGCCAATAATGATACCTGCCACCTATTTCCAGGAAAGACGCCTGAAATAACAAACACAAAATAAATGAACCTATTTTCTATTAAAGAGTAAATGGAGATGCAATAAAGGAAAAATATATTTCATCATCGCCTGGTATAAAATCTGTAATAATTAATTTTAATAGCAATATCACCATTAAAACCATCATCCAACTCAATAAAATTCAACTGAATATCTCAATACACCTGTAACTGTAAATTTAATGAAAAGAAATCTACAACAGTTATATGTACTTTTTTTTTTTATATAACAGGCAAATCCCCATGTTTTGGCCATAATTACTGTTTTCTTCAAAAAAACCTTTTTCCTCTGCATACTACCCCGTTCCAAATAACATACAGCTTCCAAAATTGAAATATTGATATAAACGGTGAATATTGATCA
>NW_024040152.1:34907235-34931576 GCF_014851395.1 Micropterus salmoides
GATGGAAACTCTGTTCATCAAACACAGCTTATAGAGGGGTTTGAGTCTGCAAAGTAAAAGGTCAAACCCATGGAAGGGTACAGTACTATTTTGAAGTAACAAAACAAGGGGTTAGAGGTCAAATTCTATAGAAGGGTTCAATCCCTACATAACCACCAATCACTGCTCTCCCCGTAGAAGGTCACTGACCCTCTGTCCTGCCGCTACAGTTATATTTTTATGAGTCAAATACACAAATATTGGATACTACAAGTGAAACTGAACCAGAACTAACCGGATGCATCAAAACATGAACTTTGGTTCGGACCTTGGTGCCAACTTTCAGGCGTGAAAGGCCCCTGAAAGTGTCTTGGTACTTCGGGGAACTTTGGGGGCTTACAGCAGGAAGTGAAACCAGCCGAGGCAGGTGGGCAGACAGACCAGAGGGAGTGGGAATCCGAGCCAGGGGAAAACCAGAGCGCCACCAGTCAATGTAGTCCAGTTACAGATGGAAACATCTGTTCCATTTCAGGATTTGATAATAACGTTGGGACTTTTGAACTGGCCCCATCGGGCCGGGGGAAAAAAAATTGCAATGGAAAATCCTGCAGTTGTTCTGCAGCTTTTGGCTCACACCGTTGGCCCCATTTAGAGGAACAGAGACCTGGAAGCAGGGGAGGCTTTAGGGCGGGGCTACAAACTGATTGACAAGTCGTCTTAAAAGTATATTCTTTTGTTAACTATAACCTTTTTATTTTTTTTTATTATTTTGTGCAATCTCTTTGTGTAAGGGTTGTGCTACAAAAACTGCCACTGGAAGGAGTTAGTGTGCTATACAGTAGGGCTGACCCCGAATAGTGAAAGATTTGACGCTTTGATGGGCGGAGCCTGATTCGACTGTCAATCTCACAGTCCAAGCTTCGCAACAGCGTTATGAAAGGAGGAGAAATGAGGGTGATTTTTACATACAACTACCAGTTTTCTCCCAATAAGTTAGTATACAGTCTATTACAATATACATTTCATGATAAACCTCACAGAGAATATAGGCGTATTTGCGTGTCAGGCGCACGCAAAGCTCGGCACAAGACTGGCGAATGGCAGAGAAAAGGGTCAACAATAAGCCCCAGTTCAGCTGTAAATGTACAGTGTGAGTAACTGTGACTAAGAAATAGACTGTAGCCGCCCCCCCCGCTGCCACACAGACACTCGTGATTCGACCATAGGACAGAAACAAAAGATGTCAGATTTGGTGTTGGCATTCGATGTGTTTGTTATTTCCATGAGTGACAGGACTGATGCTGCCGAGCACTTCCTTCTGTCTGCTGAGGCCGTCAGAGTCGCTGCCACAGAGGGAAGGTGATCCGACTGCATCATTATCCTGCAGCGACTTCCTGTAACAAACTGTCCCCTCAGACTGATGTTGTTGTTCAGGAACTACCCAACAGTTGGACTGTCTGGATCCAAACTTCACGCTTCAGCTGGACCTGCAGCTGTTTAAAGGCTCAGTTCAAACTGCAGAAGAAACATTTCCTCACTTTTGTTTTTGTGTTCACACAAACCTGTCTGAGGTTTCTGCCGCCACCTGATTTTAACGGAGGGCAGAGCAGCGGCCAGGATTTTAAATTCCTCCAGCAGAGCCCCACTTACTGGAGAACATTTTAACAGCCAGCTGTTTTTATTAAAGGGAAAACTAAGATGAGAGAATCCTTCGTTTACATTCAGGTGTTGCAGCAGCACACGGACAGGACAGCGGATAAACAGAGTCAATAAGTTGCTGCCTTCAGCAAAGACATTTAAAAAGATGGTGGACGTTTTGTTTGCAGACTGACTGACTCCACGTGTGCCGTTTTCCATCCGCCTGCTTTTGATTTACTTTATCATTTTTCTTCCCCCCCATTTTAAATCCTTTAGTAACCACATACACACGTCAGCGCAGGTTATTTCCCAGATGGGTCAAAAGCTGCCAGTACTGTGTACTTTCTCAGTTAATCTAGTCCATAAAACATTTTGACTGTGATCCTACAGTAATAAGCCCCAAATCAATGTGTCGTGAGCTCTTTGCGACACACATCAGAAACTGTCTGGGGAAAAGTGCAGCACAAACTTCTGTCAGTCACAGGAGTCTGATGACCAAAGCTGTCCAATCAGCGACTTACCTGCCGGATTGGAACTCTGGTGTTGACAGTGAACAGTCGCTCTCTGATCTGCCTCGAAGACGTGGTTTTGGACCAAGTGAACAAAATGTCGACCAGCAGGGGACAAACCTGTGTCTCAGTTCACACCCTTCTGTACTCACGTGTTATTTTGAGAGCATAAGTGCGTTCATACTGACAACTGGACACTTCTCACCCTCTTGGCTACGTAGCAGAAGGGAAGTGACCACCAACATATGTTTAAACTTGTGAAAATGGCAGTAAAATGTTCATTTAATTATCAAATTGAATGGAAACCAAGTCAGCAAACAAACAAACAGGTATTATGGCGAGTGACAGTCGCGGTCAAATGATGGCGATTATTATCTGCCAGGTTACAATTCGCCATAAAAAAAAGCTATTAGTTTGATTTGAAACAACTCTAATCTGTTGAAATTCACACTACACAAGTAAATAGTGTCACAGTGTACTGCATGTACGTAGTAACGGAAGGACTGAGACACACTCGTGGACTCCTGGGCTGAAGAGAACGTTTTAGTTTCTAGAGAAGCTGCAGAAGAACTGAGGTGTTCAAAATATTCAGCCAGGAAAAGGAGGATAATTCCAGTGAACTGTTGAGTGTCGCTGCGTAAAAGTTAAACTGTCAGTATGTGAGTATCTGGAGTTCAACCCGCAGAATTTATGACCAAAAATCAAACACTTCCTCTTTCTGGAGCCTTTGTGAACTCAGCTGGAGAAGTGAAACGATCCTCACACTGGTTTGATTCAGAAAGCGGACCTTTAGTTGTGAACCCGCCCTTAAAGTGCAGAAAGCATCAGCGGTGTGGAGCGATGAGGAGGCTGCAGCCTTCCTCACACAAACACCTGAAACTAACAAACCGTCTGACGTCACGTTTGAGCTTTGACTCTTGGTTTCACGGCGGAGACCAGAGAATCGGCTTGTGTTCTCCCAGCAGCAGTGGAAGGAGACCAGCAGCTAGTTTTCTACCCTGATTTGTGATCATGGTTTCTCCACCGTGTGGAGCCTCCGTCTGCTGAGAGCATTTAGCCTCTTTATAATAAATAGTGTCCTTATATTTCTTTAATGAAGTTGAGGTTCTTTTTACTTGAACACACCGTGGTGCTCTGAGTGTCTGCAGAGCTCTGATGGACCATGCTGGCCTCCAATTAATTAATTATTCATTAAAAATCATATTTAAGACAAGTCGAAATTCCAGCTTCTTGGATTTAAATATTTCCCGGTGTCTTTAATACTTGACGGTAAACTGAATATATTCAACATTTTAAAAGTCCAAACAATTACTCAAGATGATAATCAACAGATTAATCAGTGAAAATAAGCGTTAGCTGCAGTGCTAACTAGCAGTAGAGGCTGTAATCTTTTACTGGCCAAAAGCAGTTAAAACATTTTATACTACTTATATTCACACCGCTGCGTTTGTAATCGCGCTACCTTTTTTAAATTTCACTTTGCATCCAGGTGTCTCGGTGTTTTGGTCCTCACGAGAGAAACGAGTCCAACTCAACTGAACGGCACAATGCAGGTTTGAAAATTCCTTATCAGACGGATATCGTTAAGTTTTCAAGTCTGTCATGAAAACAGGTTTATACCTTCCCAAATGAGTGTAAGTGTAAGTGATGGAGCGCTACGTGAACAGGCCTCTGTGCAGAAACAGATACTGAAAATGAATGTCCCTGCCTCCTCAGCGTGGCCCCAAGCCTCTCTCTCTCTCTCTCGTGTCTGTGCTTAATTGCAGGAATAGATCAGGTGAAGTTGGCAGCTGCCCGTAATCATCATCAGCCTCCTCCGCTTTATATTCTGGGCTTCAACTATGCACTCCTGCTGCAATCCAGGCTGCATTTAAGAAGCTGGAGTGAATTCTTGTCTTCCATGTGACTTAAAATGATTAACTGATTGTCAATAGTTGCCAAATGATCTAATGGTTGGCAACTAATTTGATTCTTCATTGCAGAAGAATCAAATTTATTAAAGAAATACAATAACAGTTTATTTAAAGAGACAAACTGCTCCTCCCCACAGATCAGGGTAGAAACCAGCCGCTGGTCTCCGTCCACTGCGGTGAGAACACAAGCTAACTTGTCCCCCTGCTAGTCGACATAATGGTAGCAAACGCACTGCGAGTTCACAAGTCACCAAGACAGGACGAGTTTGTCAACCAAAGAAATTACTTGTATAGTAATACGCTCCACAGTTGACGTGGTCTGAGACCACCCCTTCAAGAGGAACCAGAGAGCGGTTCGAGTCCGGCGTTCACACCGACCTAAACGAAGCGCACAAAGGGGGTAAACGCTCCAGGGTTTGGTTCAACCAGAGTAGCCGAGGTCTGTGTGAACCCGCCAGACCAGGAGAGAGTCGGCTAGTTCACTTGCTTTGGTCCGAAACAAATACAATTGCTTTGCAGGTGGACCAGAATTTGTAACCACATGCATGCGAAGGTCATCCATTCATTGGACAGAAACTCTGGAGCGGGGGAAGCCAAAAACCGAACTACACTGAATAAGCGTCGGTAGAGCTCGTATGTGACAACGCCACTGTTTATACAACCGGATCAACAGATCTTCCAGCAGAATTTATCACTGCATCCTGCCCTGTGTGGTGCCGCCACTAATGTTCAGCCAGTTCATCAGCTCCAGGTGTGTCTCATGAGGTCGGTGTAATTAAAAACTACGGGAGCCTGTTAACTTAAAAAGGCACAGCACTTTCTGCAATTGGGTCGGATCGAGGTCGGGCCCCGTTCACACCTTTAAAGTAGTTGTCGGCAATAGGTGGCCCGCGGGCCAGAACCGGCCCCCCACCAATAATATCTGGCCCCCGGCCAGACTGCTTTGATAGCAGAAAAATAAATAAAATTAACAGCAGGTGCTGAAACAGATCTCAGTCATGACAGATGCAGTTACTCACACAATCACTTCCTCTTAAATGATTGTGCCTCCAAAATAAAAGCGCAAGAATTTGCAGTAATGCTTCAGATTGAGTTTACTGAGAACTCTTATTTTGAAAAGTTCTGAAGGACATTCAGAAGAGACTCTGGCCTGCTTGACAAACCTCTGGAAAAAGCCGTCAGTAAACGTGTGACTGGATTCCCCTGAATCTCCTCAGGGAAATAAAAATCTGCACCGGGGGGGGGGGGGGGGACCTAACTAACCAACCAAATAAGGCGGGTGTGAAATCCACCTTTAGTCACTGCTTCATTTATTCATCAAGTCTGTTTCTGGTTTTACCCACAAACATCTTTCTCTCTCAGCCAAGCTGGAAAAATGAAGTAAATCTATCAAATTCAGGAACACCTGAATGTAAACGAAGGATTCTCTCATCTTAGTTTTCCCTTTAATAAAAACAGCTGGCTGTTAAAATGTTCTCCAGTAAGTGGGGCTCTGCTGGAGGAATTTAAAATCCTGGCCGCTGCTCTGCCCTCCGTTAAAATCAGGTGGCGGCAGAAACCTCAGACAGGTTTGTGTGAACACAAAACAAAAGTGAGGAAATGTTTCTTCTGCAGTTTGAACTGAGCCTTTAAACAGCTGCAGGTCCAGCTGAAGCGTGAAGTTTGGATCCAGACAGTCCAACTGTTGGGTAGTTCCTGAACAACAACATCAGTCTGAGGGACAGTTCGTTACAGGAAGTCGCTGCAGGATAATGATGCAGTCGGATCACCTTCCCTCTGTGGCAGCGACTCTGACGGCCTCAGCAGACAGAAGGAAGTGCTCGGCAGCATCAGTCCTGTCACTCATGGAAACGGCTTTAAAAAATGGTGGTGAGCATCTTGATGGCAGTTGTTTTAATCTCTTTCCAATTTCATGGGAGCAGATCGCTTCAGTCAGACTGTGTGGCGACGCTGACGCAACCTCAGAGCAACTTGCACACAGCAGATGAGCTGAGAGATGAAACCCACGAGCCAGAGCCCAGGGTTTTTAATTCACTCTACGACAGACAGTCCACAGTGTTAACGACAGCGCAGGAGGGAGTACTCTGGTCCTTTACTGCAGGAAGAGTTTTACTGCTCTACAGTCAGGGTGCCGACTACAGCTCAGCTCCCCTTAATAAGACATCAGCTCCCCTGAAAGCATGAGCTGTGATATTTTAGGGGGGGGGTCTCTAAAATATTGACAGCATGCTTTGACATGAATTTCTCTATCATCATGGATCTATGTGTAAAATCAGGAGCGTCAGACTTCATCCAGCTACAGCAAAATGATCTCCGGTCGCTCCGATCTGTCCCTGCACTCCCTCTCCGGTGGGTCGCTATCCGACAGACGTGCTGTGAACGGTTTCTGATCGTTCCCTCTGGAAGGATGAATATTACGTATGATCCATGTAGGCCGACTACTGCAGCTGGGGGCTCCCCGCAGCGCCACGCAGCTGTTGTGGCTGTTGTGTGAAGTGTAATTATAACAAAATGGCTACATAATAATGTAGGCGTGTCGGAGTAGCCGCTTGGCGAGCGTTATGAGGCGCATTTAGCTTTCATCCCTGTTACTCAATAAAAGGAGAGGGAAAAAGCCAAAAAGCAGAATATGAACTCTTTAAAGCACAAAGTACTCATTGCACAGAATGGTCCACAGAATATATATGCATTACTGGATTAATTACTGATGCAAAGAACCTCAACAGTACTTGGACAGTTTGACAGTCAGATTTAACATTTCGACGCAGGTCAGTAATAAAAGCAGATGTAGAGCTGCAGGTGACAGACGGCACACCTCCATCTCCTCAGCCAGGTAACCCACTCATTTCAATTCAGCTGATTGTAGAAAGACGACCAATAACAGCCTGATAAGTTTGTTGAGCTGCTCCAGACTTCTGTTACCTGCAGTTTTAAACCAGTAACTACAGCGGTCACATGCACCAGAACATATTAGCGTCCAAACTGGTTAATAGTACCTGCCAATCAGAACTGCAAATTTACATTTCCAGATATTCTAACCATCACTCTTCGGTGAGCCATCTCCTTGGCGGCGGTCTGAGAGCATTTAGTGCGTAGTTATTAATGATATGAGTGTCAGTGAAGACGTCTCCCACACTCTGCTGCTAACAAGCTAACAGCAGTGCCTCAGAGGCCAGGAGCATCTCGTGCTGCATAATGAGCGGTGGACCAGGTCATACTTTCAACATGTCCGATAACAGAGGACTTTGAACAGCAGAAGAAAAACAAACTCTGCTATTATTGTTATGAGTGTGACATTTCTTTTTAGGAGGCTAAATACATCAGTATCACAATTTACTGTGATATTCTGTGTTTTATTAAAGCAGCCACAGAAACGTCAGAGTATAAAGTGGTCATTTTCAAAACAGAACTTCATAAAACATGCAGTGGTGTAACTAATGAATTAATAGTCATTAATCTCTTTGTGATGTTGTGATGTTTGATCTCTCACTGACTCTGAACAAACTGTATTTCTCACCGGTGACCTGACAGCGTGGGTACAAGGGGTTAAAAAGGTGCGTTTAAACCAGCAATTAAAAAGCTCCTCGACATTCATAAATAGAAATGAAGCGGTGTCAGCTGAGAATTAGTGAAGGCGACTCCCTGCAGCTAACCTTTATTTAAAGGGAGCCGGCGGACGCAGCGCTGCTGAAACTAAAAGAATTAAGTGTTGTTTCAGTCCCACAGCACTCAGGAAGGAAAGCTGATTTATGAAGGGTGAAAATGATGAAATATGCATGCAGCTAAAGAAACTCTGACCTTGTGAGGGTGGTGAAACGTTTGGGGCAAAAACTGTCTGAGAGAGTTCAGAGGACGGACGTGATGAGAAAGTATCTGCTCAGATGTCTGTTTTATCGTCTTCTGATTCTTATGGACTCTCAGTTCTGGTTCCTGCACCACAGATCTTGTCAGTGACCTTCATCCTCTTCCTCCTCGCTCCTCTTGCCCTTCATGTCTCTAAAGTGAAAGGAGTCTCTGTCCTAGAGCGGCGTCTCTGGGACTCGTCTCATTTATAGCCATGATTGGTTTCCCTTCAGTATAAAAGCTGAACGTCAGCTCACCTGTGTTTAGTACCTGAGGCGTTGCTACTGTTGGCGTTAGCTGGATCTGGGAGAGCGCGACACGTTGAACACGGTGAAGCGTTCCTTCAGATTCACGCCGTGTTGAAGGAAACACTTCATCACGTTGGAGCTGCTTCCTCCCTCGCACCAAACCTCCTTGTTTGTTAGTGAAGCTGAGCCAAACTTTGGAGCATTTGCTGCGGTCCGCCACGGTCCAGGACCGGAACCAGAAGGACTCTTCTTCATGCTTTGTTGACATAAGGTGACGTTAGGTCAGCGTGGCAGATCAGAGACACTTTGTTGGACTGTAAGATGCTCACTGCAGTTCAGTCAGGAGCAGGATCCAGTTCTCGATATCTAACCCATCTGAAACCATCTGCTCCTGTTTCAGATTCTCTTTTAACGTGTTTAACATTTTACATGTGGAAACACGGTCCCTCCTGCCTTCTCCATCCCTCAATTTTATTTCATGCCAATTCTTCAGGTTTAGTTTTTGGGAGAGCTTTTACATTCATGATGTCTCAGCGTACGTATGTGCAGTAGGTGTCTTCATGTGAAATGTCTCTGTGGTGGAAGAAGCAGTCTTCAGATCCTTTACTGAAGTAGAAGTACTATATTAAGACCTTCAGCCGCTGCAGGAAGCTTTCACAAGTTAATTGGACAGTGAGGGAAAGTTAACACAACATTTAAACTTTAGAGACTCTCAGTAACCTGGAGGCTTTCAGCAGATCCTGAAGATAATGAGGTGAGTCTGATGGAGCGGCTCAGAAACATTAAAAAGCCGTCTCATCAGGTTTAACAGCGAGGGAGAAGTTTGGGTTTATGTCAGAGTCAAAAAGCCTCAAAACACTTTACAAAAGTACACGAGGAAGAAATAAACTGAGCAAAACAAAACCATTAACTGCAAAACAAAATGTTTCAGTCATTTGTCAACAGTAAAAATATTGGAAATTGTTTCCAGCAGAACAAACTTTCCACTGTGACAGACACTTTATTTGTAAAGCACTTTTCAAAAACAAGTACAAAGTGCTTTAACAATACAAGATAAAAGCAAGAAAAACATTGAAAAGACTAAAATACAAGATAAAATTAGTAAAATACAATAAAATAAGAGGGATAAAATAAAGTCAAATAAGATCGGGAAAGGCTCTCCTATAAAAGTATGTTTTAAGTAAGAGTAATGTGGTCATATTTCTTTGTTCTGGTTAAAAGCCTGGCAGCTGAGTTCTGGACAGTCTGGAGTCGATCAATAGATTTTTGGGTTAAACAGGTGAAAAGGCTGTTGCAATAATCCAGGCGTGATGAGATGAAGGCCTGTAAAATGGTCTCGGTGTCCTTAAAAGTTAACATAGAAATAGCTAATTCGATCTAAGTTGATAAAAACATGATTGAGCTTTGTGGTGTGCTGCTCGATATTTGACGACTAATGTTTACACCCGGTTTGAATTGTGTCCTTGTCAGTTTAAAAGGTCATTTAAGTCAAGAAAGTTGCGTCTGTTGTCTGTCTGCCCACATCTCCTCTGTCTGATTAATCCTGTGTCTTTTTGACTGTAAATTATTTTATACTACAAGATATTCAAGACTGAACTGGAAGTAATCCATCCATCCATCCATCCATCCATCCATCCATCCATCCATCCGCCGCTTATCCTGCGTACAGGGTCGCGGGGGGCTGGAGCCAATCCCAGCAGACATTGGGCGCAAGGCGGGGAACACCCTGGACAGGTCGCCAGTGGAAGTAATCCAATCCAGTTTATTTATATGTCAAAAAAACAAACAAGGGTTTACAAAGTGCTGGACAAGAAATAAAACGTAACACATACAACACAAGACCACACAGTTGACCTGTGGAGGTAGGTCTTTCCACAGTTTAGGGGCTGCTGCTGAAAAAACGCGGTCCCCCCTGGTTTTTGGAGCAACCAGCCGAAGTTGATCAGTAGACCTACACCCCCCTCACGGTCACTAGACTTGTAAAAGGTCTGAGATGTAGCGAGGTGCCTACCTATTCAGTGATTTTAAATAAATAAATAAATAAATATGGATCCAACAACAAGATAGGGCTCGCAGGCAGCAGGTATGTGCACTATATTTCTCCCAACAGCAGGACTGCCTTATGCCTGTGGGCTTTGTGTCCACTCTGAGCTACAGGTTAGAAGTACTCATATTTTTTCCTCTATAAACAAAGGAACAGCAAAACAGATCTTCTCAAAAGGACAGATTTAAGCTGGCTTTGTCTACAGATTGAGTTCATCGCACATTGCATATATTCACAATGCTTCAGGAATGAGCCCCTGGTGTGCAGGTATGCCCCTCTTTTTATGCCTTCCAGAGTGGGCGTCGCCACATTCTGATTGGCCAAGAGGGAATCACACAGCTGCACTCAATCCCTGCTGATTAGTCAGCACAACACTCCCTGTCCAGCAGGTGTTCTGAATGATCACTAATCAGCAACCAGAGAAAAATAACTTAAAATAGCAGAAAACACATTCAGACTGCTACAGTATTCTAAAACGGGAGCCAGTGGAGCGAGGTCAGGACTGCTGTAACGTGTTCAAGCTTGCGAGTTCCGGTTAAAGGCCGAGCGGCCGAGTCTTGTACTAACTGTAAGCGTGAGAGAGAGGTTTGCTTAACGCCAATGTAAAGTGCATTACAGTAGAACAGACGAGTTGAGATGAAAGCATGAATCACATGTTCAAAGTGCTTACGAGATAAAACAGGTTTGATTTTAATGATAAAAACTGGATTTAACAACATGTTTATCAAGTTTAAAACCATTGTCTATTCTGACACCCAGATTTGTCACTATGGGTTTTTGCATATTGTTGCAGGTAGCCCACGTCAACAGGAAAGACATCACCGGCCCGACGGGGTCCAAACACAATGACTTCAGTTTTTCTGACAAAAGAACTTCTGCCAGTCAGATGGGTATGGAACCATGACAGGGCAGTGCCAGAGATACCAACCCAGTTCTCAAGATGATCTAAAAGAATATTGTGGTCCACTGTATCAAAGGCAGCTGTCAGATCAAGGAGTATAAGAATGGAAACATTTTACAGTCAGAGCTCACCCTGAGGTCATTGACAACCTTCACAAGTGCTGTTTCTGTGCTATGCCCCTTTCTGAAACCAGACTGAAATGTATTGTGTATCTTATTCTCATGTAAAAACATATTTAATTGTTTATTCACTACCTTCTCCAGAATCTTACCCAAAAATGATTTGAGATAGGCCTGTAGTTGCTCGGCACTGAGGGGTCAAGGTCATGCTTCTTCAATAATGGCCTGACCAAGGTTTTAAATGAATTAGGAAAAATACCAGAATCTAGAGAGCAATTTACAATGTCTAATACATCGTCAATTAAATAATCTAACACCTCTTTAAAAACTGTGGTAGGGACTGTGTCTAAGGAGCAGCTAGATCATTTCATCTGCATGATGGTTTTATGGAGCTCTGCTCCACTGATTCTGCAAAAGGAATTAAAGTTACCTCGAGAGGTGTTGAGGGTTTGGTTACTTGAGTTGATAGTATTATTAATAATTCCAGTTCAGATGTTAATTATCTTATTTTAAAAAAAATGATGCAAACTAATCACATTTTAATTTAGACGTTTGCCATAGCTGGGTGAGAGACTGGGGGGCATTTATGAGACGATTGATTGTAGAGAACAATACTTTCGGGTAGTTCCTGTTTTCGTTGAGACCAGAGAAATAGGCTTGTCTTGACCAACGCAGAGTTCTGTTATAAACAGTTTTTTTCAAAGAGTTTTTGAAGATGTCACTGTGGACTGTGAGCTTGCTGTTTCTCCACACTCGCTCTGGCCTCTAGCGTTGGAAGCAGCACTCAATTCTGCTGTCAACATAGAGTGAGAATGAGCATCAGTGAAGGAGGTGTGTGGGGGAGCGCACTGTACAGTGTGCTGAATGTTAGCAGCTACCTACTTTGTTTGGAGGAACTCCATCAGATCTGAAGAGGGATGAACGGTTGCAGAACAAATTAAAATTGTTAATAAAACCGAGGCCATGAGTTTTACAAGCAGATTGGAGCCCGGAGTGGAGGTAAAGAAGTCAGCTAAAACTTTCCGCTCCCTGGCCCAGTGTAGTGATCAGGCCTGAGATGTAAGCTGACTTTCTGCAGCTTTCCAAGAAGTTAAATAGTTTGTTAAAATCCGCTTTTGTCAGTTCAGAGGCAACACGAGCCATATCATTCGCCCCAGCATGCAGAATGACACGGCTTACAGAGGATGGAAGTGACTGTAAAAGCTCCTGGAGTTTTTCCAGGATGACCGGGACTGTGGCTCCAGCGTGGATTCTATGCCGAGTAGAGGAGGTCGCAGACCGGGAAGGAGGTCAACGAGGGTTCCCTGAGTGGCCATCCATCCGCGTGCTGTCAGTCAGTGCAGCGAGGGATGCAGTGGTCTCAGGCGGCACTACATTTTGACCCAGGCCCGGGTGAAGTGGAGCAACTTTGGCGGGGGGGATCAGCAGGATGCACCAGGTCATCATCAGCCAACAGGGTCGCCTAACGATTGGAGAGGCACAGACGAGGGGGAGATGCAGCCCCGTCTGAGACCCTCTTACGACCGCGGACCACCACCTCCGTCCAGAGCGTCTCATGGTTAGATGTTGAGCACGAAGGTCGCGGGTAGGAAGAGGGATCCCACACTGCTGTGTCCTGGAGAGCTGTGTCTTGCGAGGCTAACTTTTTGGAATGCTCGGCCACCTTGAAGCTTAGACGAGCGTGGTAGACGCTTCATGAAGCTCGACAGCAGCAAGTCCTTTCTCTGAAGTTCATCCGAAAGCCGGATATCCTCTTTAAGGTCTGCATCTTTTTGTATGTCTTTTTTAAGTTAGGGCTGTCATCACAAGGCATTGCTGAGACTATTAGCCGGCTAGCTTCCGGTTAACAACGCCATGTGAACACACTTCACAGTAGTCCAAACAGAACTAAGGAATCTGCAAACTCTGTATAGTCCAAAGACAAACAAAACATACCAAGTCCAAACAATCCAGCAGGTAATAATTCCAAAGGCAAACGAGGAACCTTTCCACGCTGACTGTTCGATTAGTCAGTCAGATTAGTCCAGTTGTCGGATGTCAGAAGTAACAAAACCTCTCCACCAGCAAATTCTTTCAAAAAGAAAACAAAAACTACAGGTGTGAAACCTTTCGGGGACCAGCAGCCGAAATTTGGTCGAATGAAAAGAGGTACTCTCGGCCCGGATTGAACCAGACCATCATAGTTTGGTTTTGCATTTTTTGGACCGTTCAGACTTTCAGACCATTTCCAGGAAGGTCCGGCTGTTACCATGTATACTGGAAACAATCGAGAGAAAAAGAAGTAGCAGAAGAAAATGGCCTGAAAAAATTTTGTCGCAATATTTGTATGCACAGAAATGCACTGCGACAAGGACAAGATTATAAATTGCCCGTCACAGCTCAACTTTTGAAACAAACCTCTTTGCTCTCCCCTCAAATGGAGGTGCAGAAGGATTGCTGCAGTCTTCTCCTCCTTTCCTGCTGGTGGCGGTAAAGTTCGAACAACGACGACGTTCATTTGGCGGATGTGAACTAGCCTCGAGTACAGTAGGTGCTGCAGCTAGATATGCCATAATTATAACAATATAGTGGCAAAGATGTGCTTCTGTTCATTCATTCTCAACACGCTGACGTCAGACAAACCAATACAAACCAATCAGTGTCAAGTATAGAGAGACATATAGACGCAAGTACTTCATGTAAAGTTCTTTACTGCAGTCGCGTAACTGCAGCGTGAAACCAAACCAAAACTAACCGGATTATCAAAACATGAACTTCGGTTCAGACCTTGGCGCAGACTTCAAGGTGGGAAAAGTTTAGAAAATACTAACAACAAATTACTTTATGATAGTGATGATCCCAACGTTTCCTGCTCTAGGATGGATTCTCACATAAAAGGATAATTCTCTGAAAGACTGTGTATTTTATCACTGCAGAATCAGTTGATAGAAACTGCTTTTCCTTCCGCCCGTCAAAGTCATGTGCACACTGTGGCTCTGTGATGGAGCTTATCTGAAGTGAGCCGCTGCAGCCTTTTACATTTCCCCTGAAAACTGAATACTGACTGTGGCTGTAAAAGCAGTCGTGTCTGGCTGTGAAATACTGTGGCAACAGCACAAGCCTCCCCAAAGTCTACAGCCTACTTTTCCCTCATCCATACAGAATAAAAAGGGGGGGCACATTAAACTACAAATAAATACATTAGAAATACTGGTATTCTCAATACCAGCCTGGGTATTAGTTGGTATCCAATCATAAAGGAGGTAAGAGGTATCACTACTTTGAGATTGAAGATTTATTTCCTCCATGACAAAACTTTAAAGACTTGATTACAGACAGAAACGACTTGATAGGGAGATGATTAGAACTTAAATGTAATGAATCCATCAGTGAAATACTCAGTTCAGTTCACTGCGTCTGAGGAGGCCGGTCTCAGAGTCAAGAGGTGTGAACGGAAGAAGTGCAGGAAGTTTAACTGAAAATACGACCAAACCTCTGCAGGAAACCAGTGAAACAAACACAGACAGCTGAGGAGGATCAGTGATCAGCACAGCTGGGCGTGTCGGCACTAACGAAGCCGTCGACACGTAGCGAGCAGCTTCCAAAGCTTTGCCTCGTCTGCCTGTTTATCACATGATGTTATTTCGCCAGTACACGGCTCTCCATCTGACACAGCTCAGAAACGAGCAGCGAAGCGCGAAGACGCTTCATCTTCATCAGCGTAACATGCAGATGTATGGATGATGATCTGCTGCTGCTCTGACACTTCTTATGAAAGTGATTTTTTCTGAAGATCAGTTTCATCTTCATGCAGACCGAAGGCCGCAGCACACAGCATCTTGCACTTCGTTTATTTAGAGTTTTTAAAGAGGCGACAGGAAACATCTCCCACACTGTAAAACCTCAGGCTGATTCTGCCTCAAGATTGACTTTGTAATTAACTGAGATAATAAAAGACATTTATTTTCTGATGTGTAATAAGTCGAACTGTGTCTCGAACAGCCAGTGCTGAAATTTATTTGAGGTACTTATTGTTGGAATGAGCGAGTACAAAAAAAATTAAATGATCTGTATCCATCCTCAGGCTGAAGCAACCGCCTCAGAATTGAGCTTTAGAGCAACGTTTTAGATAAAAGGTTTCTGTAATGTTAGATTATTGGAAAACATGATGTGATAGTTGTAAAAACTACATTATCTGTATCAACGCACAAGGCAGGCGAGATTCTAGGGTCAGAGGAGGAGGAGGAGGAGGAGGAGGAGGAGGACGGCCCAGAGGAGGAGGAGGAGGAGGAGGACGGCCCAGAGGAGGAGGAGGAGGACGGCCCAGAGGAGGAGGAGGGGGGGACGACGGCCCGGAGGAGGAGGAGGAGGACGGCCCAGAGGAGGAGGAGGAGGACGGCCCGGAGGAGGAGGAGGAGGGGGACGGCACAGAGGAGGAGGAGGGGGGGGACGACGGCCCAGAGGAGGAGGAGGAGGACGGCCCGGAGGAGGAGGAGGAGGGGGACGGCCCAGAGGAGGAGGAGGAGGAGGACGGCCCGAGGAGGAGGAGGAGGGGGACGGCCCAGAGGAGGAGGAGGAGGACGGCCCAGAGGAGGGGGACCCAGAGGAGGAGGAGGACGGCCGGAGGAGGAGGGGAGGACGGCCCAGAGGAGGAGGAGGACGGCCCAGAGGAGGAGGAGGAGGAGGAGGAGGAGGAGGAGGACGGCCCAGAGGAGGAGGAGGACGGCCCAGAGGAGGAGGAGGAGGACGGCCCAGAGGAGGAGGAGGAGGACGGCCCAGAGGAGGAGGAGGGGGGGACGACGGCCCGGAGGAGGAGGAGGAGGACGGCCCAGAGGAGGAGGAGGAGGACGGCCCAGAGGAGGAGGAGGGGGGGACGACGGCCGGAGGAGGAGGACGGCCCAGAGGAGGAGGAGGACGGCCCAGAGGAGGAGGAGGACGGCCCGGAGGAGGAGGACGGCCCAGAGGAGGAGGGGGGGGGACGACGGCCGGAGGAGGAGGAGGAGGACGGCCCAGAGGAGGAGGAGGACGGCCTAGAGGAGGAGGAGGAGGAGGACGGCCCGGAGGAGGAGGACGGCCCAGAGGAGGAGGAGGGGGGGGACGACGGCCCGGAGGAGGAGGAGGAGGAGGGGGGGACGACGGCCCAGAGGAGGAGGAGGGGGGGGGGGACGGCCCAGGGAGGAGGAGGAGGAGGACGGCCCAGAGGAGGAGGGGGACGGCCAGAGGAGGAGGAGGAGGAGGAGGAGGGGGACGGCCCAGAGGAGGAGGAGGGGGGGGGGACGGCCCGGAGGAGGAGGAGGAAGGGGGGACGACGGCCCAGAGGAGGAGGAGGAGGAGGACGACGGCCCAGAGGAGGAGGAGGAGGAGGACGGCCCAGAGGAGGAGGGGGACGGCCCAGAGGAGGAGGAGGAGGAGGGGGACGGCCCAGAGGAGGAGGAGGAGGAGGACGGCCCAGAGGAGGAGGAGGACGGCCCAGAGGAGGAGGAGGAGGAGGAGGAGGACGGCCCAGAGGAGGAGGAGGAGGAGGACGGCCCAGAGGAGGAGGAGGAGGAGGAGGACGGCCCAGAGGAGGAGGAGGAGGAGGAGGAGGACGGCCCAGAGGAGGAGGAGGACGGCCCAGAGGAGGAGGAGGAGGAGGACGGCCCAGAGGAGGAGGGGGACGGCCCAGAGGAGGAGGGGGACGGCCCAGAGGAGGAGGAGGACGGCCCAGAGGAGGAGGAGGAGGAGGACGGCCCAGAGGAGGAGGAGGAGGCCCAGAGGAGGAGGAGGAGGAGGAGGACGGCCCAGAGAGGAGGAGGAGGAGGAGGACGGCCCAGAGGAGGACGGCCCAGAGGAGGAGGAGGAGGAGGACGGCCCAGAGGAGGAGGAGGAGGAGGACGGCCCAGAGGAGGACGGCCCAGAGGAGGAGGAGGAGGAGGAGGACGGCCCGGAGGAGGAGGACGGCCAGAGGAGGAGGAGGGGGGACGACGGCCCGGAGGAGGAGGAGGGGGGGGGACGACGGCCCGGAGGAGGAGGAGGAGGGGGGGGACGACGGCCCAGAGGAGGAGGAGGGGGGGGACGACGGCCCAGAGGAGGAGGAGGAGGAGGACGGCCCAGAGGAGGAGGGGGACGGCCCAGAGGAGGAGGAGGAGGAGGGGGACGGCCCAGAGGAGGAGGAGGAGGACGGCCCGGAGGAGGAGGACGGCCCAGAGGAGGAGGAGGGGGGGACGACGGCCCAGAGGAGGAGGAGGGGGGGACGACGGCCCGGAGGAGGAGGGGGGGACGACGGCCCGGAGGAGGAGGGGGGGACGACGGCCCGGAGGAGGAGGAGGAGGGGGGGGACGACGGCCCAGAGGAGGAGGAGGAGGAGGAGGAGGGGGACGGCCCAGAGGAGGAGGAGGAGGAGGGGGAGGAGGACTGCTCGTCTCTTTTCCATCGTTGTTTGCAAACCAATAAATCACAATCGGCAGTCAGAGAGCCGCACGAGTCTCGCCGCTGTCGCCTGAGATCGAACGTCACCATTAAATGTGTTGCTGGGAAACAGCAGCCGGCGTGCAGCGGTGTGTTACAGAGAACAGCTGATGGAGTTAAGCTAAAGTTGTCGTTTGAAGTTTTGATCAGTCAGGTCTCTGTTGTAGCAGAGCACAGGGAAAGAGACGACCTGAGTGTAGCCACCTGCTGGGGTTGAAATACTGCAAAGCCTGAGAGGTGGCAGGTGCACAGGTAAGGGACAATTCGGGGGCACGGGTCGTGACACATGATGGGTAATTAGCAGTAAACACAAAAAGTTAGTTTTGCAGGTATCTGGTTGTAAACCAAAGGATTGCACTTATTTAAATATTGAAAAATTCCTTCTTTGTTCCATGAAATGCCTTTTGTTCCTAATTCAGAGTGTTGTTTGACAAACTGGGAGCAGCTTTAACTCCTGGATGCTACTCTGCTGCTGGAAGGATTTTCTGGTGTGAAAACCAGCAACATCTGTTGTGTTGTTGAAGCTTTCATCCAAACCAGCTCCCAGTGGGCTTTAAACCCCCCGACCTCTGACAGGACTGCACAGAGCTCCACACAGCCGTGACAGACCCAGCAGCACGAGTCACATTCAGATTAAATGTTGTCGCTTTGGTTCCTCGCTGAGCCGCAACAGACGAAAAGAGGAAGTTAAAGAGTTAAATTGTTTGTTAGAGAAGAAGTCTGGTGTTAAACAGAAGGTTTGTGTTGTAAAGCAGGGAAACACTGCTGAGCTGAAGCTGCTCCAGAGGTCTCTGAGGCAACATGAGGCAAGTCTAGTCTATCTGTATAGCACAAAAATAAACAACAACAACAACAACAAGGAATTTCAAGGTGCTTTACATAAAACATAAAGCAACAAAGGGCAAACAAAATTTAAAACAAGTGTTAAAGTTACAGTGCATAAAAGACTTCTTGATGTTACACTGACTTTTAACAGAAAGAATGGCGTGTTTATCATCGCTTCTGTGGGCGTGCTTTAGGTGCCTTGTGCCTTGTGATTGACAGGTCACTACAACATTCGCAGCCGACAGCCATATTTCAGCCGATCATGTGGTTCCACTGACGTAAGGTTCTGTTTTACTTCTACTGCGCGTCAAACTGTTTCAGCAATTTTTATTCGATTTTCCTGCTGATTCTGTTCATGTAGTTTTTATGTCCCGGTGACAGAGAAAGTGCAGCTCTGGCTCTCTGCCCATTCATTCAGATAGGAGCCTGTTTGTTTTGGTCTGAAATAGCTGCCAAGATGGCAGCAGAGTGGCAGGACATGCCTATAAGGACTTTGGCTACAAGCAGCAACCTCCATGTGTGAAAAGTGAAGCCAATACATGATACCTGCCACCTATTTCCAGGAAAGACGCCTGAAATAACAAACACAAAATAAATGAACCTATTTTTCTATTAAAGAGTAAATGGAGATGCAATAAAGGAAAAATATATTTTCATCATCGCCTGGTATAAAATCTGTAATAATTAATTTTAATAGCAATATCACCATTAAAACCATCATCCAACTCAATAAAATTCAACTGAATATCTCATAATACACCTGTAACTGTAAATTTAATGAAAAGAAATCTACAACAGTTATATGTACTTTTTTTTTTTATATAACAGGCAAATCCCATGTTTTGGCCATAATTACTGTTTTCTTCAAAAAAACCTTTTTCCTCTGCATACTACCCCGTTCCAAATAACATACAGCTTCCAAAATATTGAAATATGATATAAACGGTGAATATTGATCATATTCCTGTGACCTAAAGCACTCCCGTGCTTTACAGTCCCACAAGTTGGGAACAGAACATCCTGCAGGGTTCTTTCTCTTCGTCTTGTCAAAGAGAATCGATTGGCATACTGCATGTCTGTGTAGCGCCTACGGGTCGCATGCAGAGGCCGATAAAGCCCGCCTCCCAGAAAGCAAGCTCTTCTTCTCTCCTTCAATGATGAGAGAAACAAAACTCAGATCACTGACCTCATCAAGATGGCGGCCCGCGAGTACAATCCCTATTGACAGCTAAAACAGCAAAAGTAAGAAAAAAATCGAGATTGGGCAGGAGATCAATTTTTAGGTACCAATTTTAAGTAACCTAAATCTGCGTTCTCTCCAGCAGCCAGCAGGGGGCGACTTAAACCTGCGTCCTCTCTAGCAGCCAGCAGGGGGCGACTTAAACCTGCGTCTCTAGCAGCCAGCAGGGGGCGACTTAAACCTGCGTCCTCTCTAGCAGCCAGCAGGGGGCGACTTAAACCTGCGTCCTCTCTAGCAGCCAGCAGGGGGCGACTTAAACCTGCGTCCTCTCTAGCAGCCAGCAGGGGGCGCCTTAAACCTGCGTCCTCTCTAGCAGCCAGCAGGGGGCGACTTAAAGCTGCGTCCTCTCTAGCAGCCAGCAGGGGGCGACTTAAACCTGCGTCCTCTCTAGCAGCCAGCAGGGGGCGCCTTAAACCTGCGTCCTCTCTAGCAGCCAGCAGGGGGCGACTTAAACCTGCGTCCTCTCTAGCAGCCAGCAGGGGGCGACTTAAACCTGCGTCCTCTTAGCAGCCAGCAGGGGGCGCCTTAAACCTGCGTCCTCTCTAGCAGCCAGCAGGGGGCGACTTAAAGCTGCGTCCTCTCTAGCAGCCAGCAGGGGGCGCCTTAAACCTGCGTCCTCTCTAGCAGCCAGCAGGGGGCGCCTTAAACCTGCGTCCTCTCTAGCAGCCAGCAGGGGGCGACTTAAACCTGCTTCCTCCCCAGCAGCCAGCAGGGGGCGCCTTAAACCTGCGTCCTCTCTAGCAGCCAGCAGGGGGCGACTTAAACCTGCATCCTCTCTAGAAGCCAGCAGGGGGCGCCTTAAACCTGCGTCCTCTCTAGAAGCCAGCAGGGGGCGACTTAAACCTGCATCCTCTCCAGCAGCCAGCAGGGGGCGACTTAAACCTGCATCCTCTCCAGCGGCCAGCAGGGGGCGACTCCAGCGGCTGCAGAAAGAAGTGTGATTGTATAAAAGTCTGTGAGAAAATGTTTCTACTTGTCAGCTGATTTATTCCCTCAGTAAACACTTTCCTGATGAGTTTCTGGTCTCAGTCTCTAGTTTCAAGTCTTCTTCAACACAGCATGATGTTCATTTAGTAAATTATGGTCCCATTTAGAGGAACAGAGACCAGGAAGCAGGGGAGGCTTTAGGGCGGGGCTACAAGCTGAATGACAACCTGTCAATCAGGATAGAGGCGACTCGTATCTGCTGCTCTGAGTACATTTAACCAGCACCGTTGAAAAAAGCTGATCAGGAGTCGGCTGCTCATTTTTCAGTAAGTACATTGTTTTTTTTAAGCCTGTTTGTCGCTAGCCAAAATAAGCATCCCAGCTAATATCACAGTTAACGTGAATTACAGATGCACCTAGCTAACAAAGATAGATAGCTCCAACCTCATCCAAATATTGTCACGTCTGGCTCCCAAAAAAAAATCAAGATGGCGATGACCAAAATGCTAAAAACAAACCAACGGGTGACGGCCTACGCTCACTTCTTAACCGGCTGAAATGCATATAATCACGGTTTAGGCACTCCCTGTGATGGTTAAGGGAGTAAGGGCTTTGGGGGGCTGTCAATGCCTTTAATAGTAACTAATGCTAATGGTAGCTAATACTACCAAAAATGCTAAAGCTAGCTATAGGTAGGGTGACCAGACGTCCCCGTTTTTCGGGGACAGTCCCCGGTTTTGGTGACCTGTGTGTTAATCATGGACTGTATAAGATTTTAACCTTTTTAGATACAGTCTATGGTGTTGACAGACCTGAAATCAGAGAACTGGACAGCAGGGCACACCGCAGCATGTTAAAGCCAACCCGATCGCCCAATCTGTACACGACTACAGTTGCACTGGATCAAACAGAAATAACGTGCAAATAAACATCACTTTATGTCCTCAGGTAACAGCAAAGGTTTGTCTTTGTGACGCTTCACTTTTCTTTTAACTGAATAATCACAATTGTTGCTAAAGAAGTGTTTGCAGTTTATAACGTAACCAGGCCGGACATTTACGTAATCATTGGTAATAACAGAAGCCTGTTGTTGCAGATGGATTGTGTGTTTGGTGGGCGTATGTCTAATATCCTTGTTTATATTGGAAAACGGAATGTAGCCTATAATAAACATGACTTACTGCTGAGTTATATAAAATAAAGACATGATCTCTTTTGCAATTATCCTTATGACTTAAAATACCTTTAAATGGCCAAAAACCCATGTACTGCAGTATTTCACTTTCCTGAAAGTGATTGCAGCTTCCCCAAAATGACTTGATTATATTCATGAGGGTTATATTTGATAGATTATAAAACCGAAACCGTCCCCCTTTTTTTCATTTCATATGTAATAACATATTTTTAAATGACACACTGACCACCAAACCAAAAATGTCCCCGGTTTTCATTTCAGTAATCTGATCACCTATATGAAATGCTAAAAAGGCTACCTAAAATGCTAACATAAACACTAAAAATGCAAAAAAACACAAATTACTGCCAACACTTGCTAGCTAACGCTAACAATGCTACTAAAACAAAAAAACTGACATTGGCTTTTTGTTTCATACGGGGAACAAACTAATCATCCAACCATCCACCGTGCCTATCGCCTCCAAAATAGGAATTTCTGGTAGATATATTTTGAGTTGGGTGCGGCGCTTACTGTCGCTCAGGGGTGTGGCGGAGCGAGGGGCGTGAGCGAGGGGCGGTCGTGAGCGGTGCTGCAGTCCGCAGCAGAATTATTGGTTGTTTTCCCTGAAATTCCATATTCACTTCGTCACACGGAGTTTGCTCAAAACTTAAAATTCGGTGGTTTTAAGTCCTACGACATATGTTGTGGTTTTCAGGTTGAGGACGGGCTGGCAGAGAGAAAGTGACTCACAACCTGACGACATCCCTCCCTCCTGGAATAATCTCCTTAGACTGATCTTCTCCTCTCTAGAGTGATGATCTTTCCTTTTCTCCTTTTTTTTGTCGTTGACACCTTTAAAATGTTAAACCCCATTACGTCAGCGAGGTCTCATTAGCATTTACTGACTTCCATCTAATTAAATTTTAATCATGCTGCAGTTGTCTGACAGTCGTTTAACGACTAAGTATCCACACTCAAGACCTGGAAGGTAATTTTTAGGAGGAGAGGAAGCAGCCAGAGGAACGCTGAGAGTTCAGAGAAAGGAATATTTATATCGAATATATTTTTAATCTGTGCACAAAAAACATGAATGAAAATATCATCAAAATTATACACATATTCTAAATGTTAATAAAACCTTAAGCTATTTAATGCTCGCTGTCAGCTGACCTCAGCAGAAGGCTTCATCACGCCGTCAGGAATCACATCAGGCAGGTTGATGCTTTACATGTGTGGCTGCTGCAGACAACACATAGAACAACGGGAGTAAAAAGAAGTTTCTGTAAATCCAGACTCTGCTCCGCTGCTGGTTTGTTTAACCAATCACGCACGGATTTTCATTAACAGTCAGGTGGTAATGTCTAACCTCTGTCCCCCATCAGTCACAGGTGGTCATTAAGCTCGCTGACCTCTGCTTAGTGTCGGGCGACATGTTAAACTGTTGATTATTACTCATGTGCATGCTCATATATGTACTAGTGATTACTTCTCTGTCCGGACATCAGGGCTCAGATGATGATGCACGATGTTGGGGTGACGGAACAAGACCAGAACTCTGAAATATATGAGTGGGGGAACCGGGGGGCCTTCCCCTGAAGATTTAAACACATCTGGAGACGTTTTCTGCACCAATTAATGGAAATGCTAAATGTGTTTGTATAACAGATTTCTATTCTTTCAAAGCACTTTACAATACACCACATCCACCACATCCCACATACATGATGATGAACAATATCAAATATCTTCAAAAATTCAAGTGGAAGGTGATAATTCATAATAAAAATATAACTAATTTAATGCAGTTTTAGCCTAAGTGCTTTTTGTGGACTTTTGTTTCTTCTATATTTACATGGCACTGCATTCAATTCAATTCAATTTATTTATATAGCGCCAAATCACAACAACAGTTATCTCACAGCGCTTTTCATAAAGAGCAGGTCTAGACCGTACTCTGTGATGTTATTTACAGAAGCCAACAGTTCCCACCAAGAGCAGCACTAGGAGACAGAGGCAAGGAAAAACTTCCTTTAAGAGGCAGAAACCTCGAGCAGAACCATGGCTCAGGGTGGGTGGCCATCTGCCTTGACCGGTTGGGGGTGAAGGAGAGAGAGAGAGAGAGAGAGAGAGAGCGAGAGATGTAAGGAGAGAGAGAGGGAGGGAGGCAGCCTAACAATATACACACAGAGGTACACACAGTGAAGGTAATGTTGCTATAGACTGAATGAAAAATGGTACAGATATTATAATAGTGTTAATGTTAACAGTCGTAATGTTAATGATTATATAACAATAATAACAATAAGACTAGCAACAATAGTCGTTGCAGCAGAGGGTGTCGAGCAGGAACACGGGGGCAGCAGGTGACCCGCAACCACAGATCCAGACTCCACAGCTCCAGAGCCAGAAACACCTGCAGGAAGTGACAGGAGGAGAGAGGAGAGAGGAGAGAGAGAGAAGCACAAGACTACCAGAAAGGGGAGAAGTTGTGTTAGTAACATGCAATAATGGGATGAGGTTGCATACAGAGGGAGAGAAAGTAGAGGAGAGAG
>NW_024040152.1:34932076-34951171 GCF_014851395.1 Micropterus salmoides
GTCTAAGTGTGAGCCAGTACAGAGGGGTGTACGGGAGTATCTTAAAGTTGCTCTTTTGAGAAGCTTTTGTTTAGCCGGTAACATTTCATTTCTGGTTTTCTAGTTGATTTGTTGTGTGGTGATGTAGCCAGAGATGTGTTTGATGGTTGAGATAACATAATGGTGTTTAATTGATTGTCAATTAACTTTGGTTTGTCTTGTAGGAGGGGCTTCTGGTATAAAGGAAGGAGGCAGAGGCCCCCTGGAGAGAACAGCTTGGGCCTGGAAGGGCACATGTGCTGGAGCCCAATAGTCAGGGCTGATATAGGTTTTGTTTTGTGTAATCTCAGTTTTTAATGATAATTTGAATAGTATATACTTAGTTTTCTCGGTTTGTTTTTGTTAATTTTTGATATATTTTTACAATACCTCACTTGCACAACTGCACTTTCCACGAATCTGGTTTAAAAATAAATGAAAGCACCAGGTGAAGAACTCATGTCCATGTCTCCTCCTTCCACCATGGGGCTAAACCTTACAGTTCTTCTTGCAAAAGCATTTAATGAATGAAACAATCCACCTAACTGGTGTGGCGACGGATAATCTCTTCCTGTATGTGTTTCACCCATTATGCATGCACTTGTATTACAGTATCCATATACTCGTATATTAGTATTTGTAACTCAGTCTATTATATTATGTTTTCCATGTACTGATGTGTAGGCTGTGGTATAAGGAACAGCTTGTTAGGTTTATTGTGTCCCCTCGGTTCCCCTTTGACTCTGTTCCAGTAAGTTTAGTCTTTGATGGCAAAGGAGCCTCTGTTCCATAAACATACACTGAGCTAAATTGGTATGCACTCCTTTGTTCTTTGCCAGATGTTACTAACTGCACTAGGCAGTGGATCTCTGGTCCAGCTGTTTATTGTTTTGCACTTCTTTTAATTCACATTTAATAAATCAACCAAAAGACAACAGTTTGTTGTAATTTATTTGTTAAATGCTCCCCCAAGGAAAGAGAATAATTTCCATGACAACTGGAATTAATGTTAGGCCTGAGTAACTTTTTATTTGATCCCCTGAAAATGTCCCTTATTTTAAAATTTCAATGTCGGCAGGTATGGCTTTGACCAATTCTACCTCCTGACTTTCTGCCTAATATGTCACCCGACTTCCTCCTTAGCTGCCAGCTTACGGTCACTAGAGGGCGCTGCTACAATAAACATAAATATGGGTTGTAAGAATGTGCCTGTAATATCGTTTGGTGGTGAGGACACTCTGTGTCCATGTTTCTACTGTTTTCTTGTGCACAAGTCTCTCTGAAACAGTGATTTTGATCTTGATGAGACTAAATAATGGATCAAATAAAATGTAATTATTCTGGCTTCATGTTTTTCCATGTCTCTGTGTATTTACTGTATGTGATGTCCTGAGGTTTTGTTTTATACTTTTTGTAAGCAAAATTCAATGAAATGGGAATAAAGATTAAACAATCTCTGTCCAGGTAAATGTTTGTTTCCTCTAAATTTAGTTTTTAGAGGCCGACGAGCTGAAAATAATTAGCCATTTGTTTCTGTGTTTTCAGGTGCAGTGGCCGTGCATAAATCCCAAATACCAGGTGAAGAAGAAGAATTACAAGAACTCTGGGATTGTCATTCTGAACCAGTGCAAGGTGACTGACCGACATATTAAAACAGGTGTTTTATTTAAAAAACTAAAATTTGATATGGAGTGCCACAGAGCTCTGTCCTGGGCCCACTGCTCTTCTGTCTTGGCGTCACCACTAGGGGTCCTGAGCGACAGTACTGATGGTCATTACTTTGCAGATGACATTCAGCTATGCGCAGCTGTGAAATGTTCTGCTTCCTTGTTGAAGCATTAATTATAAAAAAGCACTACTTTCTGCGTCGTGGTCCATCCATTAATCCCTCGTTCATTACAGATCTAGAGCAAAATATCTCAGTAGCTTTTGTCCAGGAGACTCATCAACTTTGTTAGAGATGACAGTCGTAAATCAAACTTCATACAGCAGAAGTTTTTAAAGTGAGAGGCGGACCTCCTCAGTGAATGGAAATGGAAAACTATTACATTAGCTATGATATACATATACAGTAGTTTGGGGGAGGTTTACTGTCCTTCCCACTTTCCCAGAGTTAGAAACTAAGAAATGCCATAATACAAACCTTTTCCCTGGTTTAGCTCTCTGCGGGTGTGACTGTTCAAGCATGCTGTTACTCATTTATCAGTGTGATATTCTATCATGATGTTGTAATTTTCTCAAAATGAGTCCCCCCCCACTCTGAGCCTGATATCTCTTCAGCAGCTCTTACAGACACTAAACTTTCCTGTTTTATTCCTGACTATATTCTGAAGGTTTTTACTGGAGGTGGAAAGAGTACAAAAAAAACTTAAGTACAAGTAAAGTTACTGTGTAAAAATCTACTCAAGTTTACTCAGTAAAAGTTACTTTTTAATCTCCTAAAACAACTTACATTTATTTAATATCTTATTTATACATATTATACATAATTATTGGATAATGGAACAAATACATATGGTAATTTCAATTTTAGTTTGTTTGACAGATACTTGACAAATCAATGGGGAAACAACAGTAACATTTAATGTTATAATGAGAGGTTTGAGAATGTTTTCGC
The DNA here is from genome assembly GCF_014851395.1 of Micropterus salmoides. Taxonomy (NCBI): domain Eukaryota; kingdom Metazoa; phylum Chordata; class Actinopteri; order Centrarchiformes; family Centrarchidae; genus Micropterus; species Micropterus salmoides. Next base: position 34,934,712 of record NW_024040152.1, read on the forward strand.
TTCATTAGGAAACTGTGGCGGAACAGATTAAACTCTGGCCCATACTAGACTGAGAAAACGGGAAACACTGGACTGTATATGAAGTCATATCCCTATTTACATTCAGACAGATGGTCATTTTAATGGGATTTCATAAGCATAACCAGCAGGTTACTAACACCAACCAACATTGTCATGCACCGATGTCTTTTTAGCTATTTGGAGCAAAGCATCTTACCAAACTATGAAAAAATATTTAACCACAGATGGAAGCAGGCTGTTATTTACTGACCTCTACATCAGGGGTCCTCAACTACATTTTGTTCTAAACAGACACTGTGGGGGCCGGATTTAATCAAAAAATAATTGCCATATTACGGTTTAATATTTTCAACTTTCACAAAATGAACATTTTTATTAGCTTACGCTATTATCAATGTGAACAGACTCCTTGAAAACATGATAGGCCGAAATCCATAGTGATAAGTCTGCATAGGCCTACTTAACTAGGAAATGCTCTCACACCGCAGCCAAGGAGTTCACTGAGTGATGGTTAAAAATCTGTAAATATAAATGTAACTGGCATTAATTAACCTGTTTTGAAGCCATTATGCAGCATGAGACACGTGTAGTTACTGGTGTTAACAGCAGATACCTTACAGAAGTCTGGGGCAGCTAAATAAACTATTGTCGGGCATTTATAGGTATTTTCCATAATTCTGTGCGCAGTCATGATCTGACTTCATGCTGCACACAACATGAGTCTGAACAGCGACAGTGAAAGGAGCTGGTTACCTGGCTGAAGGTGGAGGCGTGCAGCTCTTTAACAGTTCGCTGTGTCTGCGGCTGCTGCATTTCTCACTGCCATATTTCAAACTGGTCTGCTGTCTAAGAAACGGTTGTTTTCCTGGCACTTTTTTGTTTTACTTAGTAACGTATGTGATTGAAAATGTAGCAAAGTCCAATACTTAAAACATACTTAAGTAAATTGTGTAAAGTGTCTACAGGATCAAATAACATGATCACACAAGAATTTAGTTAAAACCCTTGTCAGAGCACACAGGGAGAGTGCTAGACATGGATTTTAGGGTTTATAATGAAACATTTCTGCTGTAAATACCTCATATCAGTCTGTTAATCCACCCTCAGAAGCTTTATGTACTATATTAAATATATTCTATATTAATATTAATGAAGGCAGACAGAGCAGCTGGTCATTGGTTGATCCTTCAGTGAAATAATGAACAAAACTCCTTCATTTAATTGTTAATTTTAGATCTGAAAAGGTCTCTTTTTGTGCCGTAAAATGTTTGCTGCTTACTTTGGTACCATTTAAAGTTTTTCCACTGGACTTGAACTACTTAGATTTACAGAGGAACTACAACATGGAGGAGTTGTAAAACTTTTGACTACTTTACTAACTATTTTGACTCTAAAAGTGCGATGAAACAACGACGTCTCACTCTGTCTCAGAGGAATTCTGAGATGCTTCATAAATAAGACGTACCGATATTGAAATCCTTAATAAAACCTTGTTACCTTTATCTGCTGCTCTCCAGACATCCACAGTGAGCCTGATTAAGAAACTAAAGGCAGTGATATTAGCATAAATCACATTATTTAATAATGAGTCGTCAGCGTTAGCAGGCTAATTAGGACCCGAACGCTCTTAACTACCAAAAAAGTGCCTTTTTAAGACACTGCAGCTTCTCTTTAACAGTATCATCTTAACATCACCCTTCATGGCAGTATTTATAAATGTTTCTACCCTGTTTCAAATGGTTTAGGGCCCTAAAACCTCATTTTCCTGGCACAGATGAAGCTTTTTCTCTGTGTTTTCGGAGGCTGATGGTGGCGTCTGGCCGACAGACCGTTAGAGGAACCAATTATGTGGCTCCGGGCTGCCTGACTAACCTGACATTTCCTGTCAGACGACGCTGACCGAGCGAGCGGGGTCTGGGGAATCCTGCGGCAGAATGAAAGCCAGATAACATTTAGCCAGATGACACTCGAAACGTGAAGAGTTCCCGCTTCAGATCGAGTTAACGGCTGCTTGAAAAGCGCAACGCAGAATGAGGTTTAGCACAACACAACATACAAAGTGTGAGTGAGCTGCTCTGGAGGCTGCGAGGTAATTTGCACTTAATAGATGAGGAGGCAGGAAATGAAACCAAATGCTCCGAGTGCAGGAGGCGAGGCGAGATGACAGAATGAGAGCAGGTTTGCAGGCCGGTCACTAACCAGATGCAGCTCTGTCCTCCTTACATCCGCTGGTTGTTCACAATAAAGATTCACTCTCATTCTGTCAGAGCAGCCGGAGCAAGTGGCGTTTTCAGTTACTTTGCATATTCAGATTATTCTTATGAAATATCATCAACTAGTTTAACACAGCTGGCAGTGTACATAGTCTTTAAAATGAGCTCCATTCAAGTGATGAACACATTGATTATTTTGATTAATATAATGTTGTAATGCAGTATTTTATTCATTCTGCACAGTGACTTTTATCCAAAGCGACTTACAATTGCTATACATGTCAGAGGTCACACGCCTTAACACGAGGGGTTAAGTGTCTTGCTCAGGGACACAATGGTAAATGAGTCACAGTGGGGGATTGAACCCGGGTCACCACCCTTTTTCCACCTCTGCTCTCCTTTCTAGACTGTAATCTGAAAATAATTTTCTCTCTCAATTAACCGGTCGTTTGGTTTATAAAAATGTCAAACTAATTTCCCTCAATGACGTCTTCAGATCGCCTGTTTCTAACAAAACCTAAACACTGTGTCAGGGACACTGTTAAGTTAGAGCAATTTATTTGACAACAGGTGAAACTTACAGTTGATGTGAAGTTGGCAAAACAGAGCACGAACATCCATAAATGAACAGGTGATGATCCAGAAATCCACAGAGCCGAATATAAATCTGTAAGTGCCATCCACAAAACACTGGAAAACACCAGGGATGAGGTTTGGAAGACGAGACAGTCGTAATAGTGGTACAATGAGAATGAAACTACACGGGAGGGCTGAGGATAACGAGGTGATCACAATCAGGTGCAAACAATCAAGGAAAATATAAAGAGAAGAGGTAAAAGCAGCACGAGACACACAAGGAAGAACACTTTCAAAGTAAAACAGGAACCAAAACCGATGAACAAATGACATAAGGAACACAGAAGCAGGAGGCGAAACATACCGAAGACACAAGAGGACGGGTTCACCAGAAACAACAGCAGCAAAATCCACAACATCAAGAACCTCCACACTGTGACACACTGTGATATAATGTACAACAAGGACGTCTGGATGAAACCTTCTGTGTTTCTGGCTGATATTAAACTCCACATAAAGCACAATGCATGTGTGAAAATGTGTGTCACCAAAACAGGTGTAAATTTGGACAAACGTGCCCTTTCACACACACTGTAGTCCCTATGATCAAACTCCAAAAACACTAGATACTCTAGAGTAGCCAGACCAGGGCCGGCCCGTGGCATAGGCGAAACAGGCGAGGGAGGGGGGGCGCCACAAAAGAGAAAGTTTTTGACTTAGGGAATGCTAATTAGCAGCAAAGTATCAGGGAAGGTATTAACATATTATGAAATCTGATTAAATTATGGCATTATTCTGGTAATATTATGACTCAACATGTCAGAGAACACAGATACGTGGGAGAGATTCTGAATGTGCACAAAGTTTGGAACATGCTGAAACACAGGAGCCATTAAAGTCCACGAGTTTCTATCTGAATTAAAATGAATGCATTCATTATGGAGGTGACAAGGTGCCACGTGCACATTTAAAGAGGTTTCTTCCCCAAACAAAAAAAACACTAAAGTGGAGGGAAGACTACGTCATGTGTGCTGACTCAGCAGGGATTTTATGATAATAGTTGATCTAAGGCCTGAGAGGCTTACTGCATTTTTAAAATTTAAAATTTTTACCAGCTGCCTGAATTTTGTGTTTCCCTTTACGTAAATAACACTTTAAATTGATACAGAGAAGAAAATTTCACCAGAATGCAGGAAATTAAGTGTTTAATGCTCAAACTGTTTGTGGGGAGGTCCCCCAGAACCAGAAGTGTCCCTTCCAGTGTTCAAATAAAAGTGAGCTCTTGCATTTCTACAAAAAGTCTACCCGACAAATTCACTAGAATGAAAGAAAAATGTCTCTGTATAGTTTCTGGGAGGAACGTATATACCAGTTTATGTTTAGTCTCCCAATTTAGGCTGTGATGTCTGGAGGATGGCAAGCGTGCCGATCACACTTATTTACACATTTGCACATGGGATAAGGGGGGGCGGCAATATAAAATCTCGCCTACGGCTCCAATGCTGTCAGGGCCGGCCCTGAGCCAGACACTATCCGTCTCTCCAGCTCCACGCCTCCAGTTTGTAAAAGCGAGGCTGTGTGAATGAATGAAAACAGCTGATGTGAGTGTGACTTCAGTCGGCGTGTAAACGAACGCTGTTTCATGTCATTACAAAATAACAGCCTCTAAATATTCATGTTTTTCTGTCTGCAGATCATCAAGATGCACTCCTTCCTGGATTACATCATGGGAGGCTGTCAGATCCAGTTTACAGTGAGCGCACACACACACACACGCACACACACGTTTGTTCCACTATCCCTGTGGGGACATCTCATTGACACAATGAATTCCTTAACCCCTTAACCCCTTAACCCTAAACATCACAGCTACAAGCTATCTGATGCTAACCTGAACCCTAAAACCAAGTCTTAACCCTCAGACTTCCCTTTAAACTTGCGGGGTACAGCATTTTGGTCCCCATAAAGCTGTCGGACCCCACAAGTACAGTGGAATCACAGTTTTTAGACCCCGTGAGTACAGTGAAACAAACCCCCCCCCAAACACACAGGTCATCTTCCAGTCAGAAATTTTTTTCTTGTTATCAGACTGGCTGGTCTCCATGGAAACGGTAACCACGGAGACACGTTCGGCAGCCTCTGTGTCCCAGTTAGACCCAGCAGCTCTCACTGGGGGCCTGACCAGTTTAACCAGTCGAATGCTGCAGCCTCTCCTCCCCGCTGGTTCTGAACTCACGCTGCAGGGTCGATCTGCGGCCCTCAGGAACAGAAGACGTCCTCGTTGATCTTCACACAAACAGTTTAATATGCATTTAATAAACTAATATGCTGCTGAGCTGAACGCTTGTATTTCATCTGAGTCTGGACCCCAGAGGGGGCCGGTTACGGCACAGACCCAGCCGGCCGTCAGGTGAAACTTGGCCTAGTTTTTACACAGGCTGAGAAACACTGCCTGTGGACAGGTATGTGGACACCTGTCCTGAGTTTACTTTTGGTCTGGTTGTCTGACCTGGTTTGGTTTAGACTGCAGTAATGTTGTAGTACTCAAGACCGGTCTTGGTTTGGAGACAAGTCTTAAGGCCCCTTTTTGATGGTCTTGGTCTCGTCTCAGACTCGACCGCATTTGTACTCGGTCTTGGACATTGAGGACTCAGGAATTTATATCAAGACCAGTCAAGAGCATAACTTTGGGAATGTCGATAAATTGCTTTTTCATCATCTGATTTATTTGTTAACATCCAAACTTTGATTGGATGGAAAACTTATTGATTTAAATGCAACCAGTCTCCAAGACCGAGACAAGACCGAGTGTATATATAGAAACCCTAATTAAAAAATGTGTTGTTCCCGTTAATGACTGCCCCCCCTCCCCATGATAGTAAGCATGGAAAAGAAAGAGAGAGTTGAATAAAGATGCTTATGTTGATTTCAGCTCTTAGTGTTTGTATGTGGGTGTTTTTAATGGGAATGTGGATCTTTCAGATCAGTTTGAGTACCTATGATCTTGATTCACAATTTTATTGAGTGCCATGTAATGTTGGGAACTGGTCTCGATAAAACTCTGGTCTTGGTCTTGAATTGGTCTAACCCTCCCTACATCACATTTAGGTCAAATTATCTAAAGCGACTTCAAGTGCGTTTCAGCCATGTGGATACTTTTTGGAAGACAGTCAAACATATGCACGTCTGCTTTTTCTTGATTTTAGCTCAACTTTTAATACTTCAGCCAGGCATGCAGCTGAATGTTAACCCTTTTATCCAGAGGTGTGGACTCGAGTCACAAAAATTATGACTTGACTTCACTTGGACTTGAGCCTTTTGACTCAAGCTGACTTGATACTCCCCATGCCCGAATATAAATTATGATGCTCAATTAGACGTGGCTTCCTCCAGCAAGAGGGAACAATGCGCGCGCGCGCACACACACACACACACACACACACACACACACACACACACACACACACACACACACACACACACACACACACACACACACACACATCCGTCACCCAAAGCTGTCAACTTGGGGGAAACTGTGCTGCTGTCGTCCTCTTGCACACTAGATGCTGCTTAAAGTTAATAATGTTGGATTATTGTTTCTTATTTTATGGGCTATTTGGGATTTTTCAGTAATTCATATATAGAAGCCTAGTTTTTAAAAAGAAAGTATTACATTTCAATAGTTAATGTTTCCTAAGGCGATGAGTAATCCTGTTAAATAATTGTGATCTCAATATTGACCTTAATAATTAGCAGGCCTACATGAACATTTCATTTAATTCATGAAATTTGTTGTGTGAAACTGCACCTCTGCCTTGTTTCTGTACAGGTAATGCTTCATTCATTGTTTTATTTTTAACTTGAAAAAACCTTTGAAATGGTTTTTAAATTTGGTGAAGAGCGCATTATGACTTGTTTAGGACTTGAAACTCAGAGATTAAGACTTGGACTCGACTTGGACTTGCCCGTCATGATCGGTCCGGACTTGGGACTTGACTTGGGACTTGAGTGCTAAGACTTGAGACTCGGACTTGTAAAACAATGACTTGGTCCCACCTCTGCTATTATCACTAAACATCTATAGAAACATGTGGTACATCACCTAAAATGCTTCTACTTTTCGAAACAATAACAGACACAGAAAGAGTTTTTATTTAAGCTGCGGTCTGAACAGCTGAGTCTTCCTGATGTTGATCGGGAGCTCGTCTCACCTGTGGAGTCGGGACAGCAAACAGTGGTGATTCTGTTGAGCGGTAGCTGCCCCTCCCTTTGTAGTGAGCGACCTGATTGGCGGAGCGTTGTGGACGGGCTGGGGTGTTTGACCCTGTCCTGGATTTCGGATGGGCTTGAGCTATTTGCAGCACATTTGTCAAGTGCCAGTGTCTCAAACCAGATTCGAGCAGCCATAGTAGCCGGTGCAGGGAGCAGGGGAATGGTAAATGGTCTGTATTTGTAAAGCGTCTTTTGGATCACACACATTCATACACTGATGAGCGGGCTAAGGTGCCAGCTGCTCACCAGAAACACTTTCACGTACTGATAGAACAGCCATCAGGAGCAATTTGAGGTTGAGTGTCTTGCCCAAGGACACTTCGACATGCAGACTGAGGGATCAAAGATTACAAGACACCGGACCAGAACCTGCTCCTGGGTGAGGAACAGAAGCATCCTCCTGATGTTGTGGAGGATGAATCTGCAGTAGCCGGTCGTCACTGAGGGAAGCCGCGCTCATTGTTCTGTGACAGTGTGCATGATGGGATACACCTCAACTCCCCATAACGTAGAGGAAAACTGACCTCAGATCTTTAAACGTCCTCTTCTAACAACTTTAAGCACCATGCTTCAGTCCGGCTGTGATACAAACAGGAAGTCAGCAGCAACACTGAACTCCATAAAGCTGCATCACTTCCTGCAGCGAAGCTACAAGATCTGAGCCGCCTCGTTCTCCTCGAATGTTTAAATGTTTAATCACCATCAGAAAACACTTTCCTACAACAGTCAGGAGAAGACGAAAGAAAAGAGTTTCTGTTTGAAATAACCCGCTGGGGTTTAATCGCCCAGGAGGGTCAGAAACTCACTTTACATGTAAACAAGTGAGGAAGCTTCAGTTCAGTGAGGAAGGCGGTAAGAAGAGGAGTGAGGTGTGTTTTTCTCTGTAGCAGCGTGTCGAATCAGCTGTTTGTTTGTCGGTTCATGTCCTCTCCAGAGGAAACTCCGTCTGTGTGTACGCAGGCTGCAGGATGTTTTAGTTGGAAAAGATGTTTCTGTCAGAGATGAAACTTTCTCTCTTCTTGTATTTAAAGACTAACACACCATTCCCTCTAGAGCCTCATTTTCCACTCAAGTTCTGCTAAAGTTAGAATAGCTGAATGATTTATTGCATGTACCGAAATACCATATATGTTTCAGTGTCAGTCCTATTATTACATTTATACACATATATATACTGTGTTGGGTAACAGAAAAGCTTTTTGGATTCAAGTCTACAAACTTCTTCTTGTGAGGCGCTTTGGGTTTCATAGTATTTGTATTTTTCATAGGTACATATACAGTAATGTAAAACCATAAATATACACACACACACACACACACACACACACACACACACACACACACACACACACACACACGTATCTCTGACACGAGCTCATTAGTGTAACAAGCGAATTATTCCACTTCATCATCAGTGAGATGTAAATTATATTTCATAGTTGGGTGAAGAGTTGTCACAAGGACGCTTAGTCAAGAATCCTTGGCGCTTGCTTTTTAATGCCTTGGGTTCTCTTTAGTGTATTTTTTGGACGTTTAGGGATCTGGAGTCAAGTCAGCAAGAATACATATACAACAGCCGTTTAGACTTTCAAAATAAATCTCCTGGTGATGTTCTGAAATGGCAGAGTTTGGTTAGGTTTACAAAAACAGCATGGTTTGGGTTAAAATAACGACATAACTTTGGGCCCTTTTCACACCTACCGCCTTAGATCCGGCCTTTGGACTTGATTCAAACCAAAATTACAGGTTTGAAACCTCCCCACGACCAGGGTGCGGACCAAACAGCCAGAATTTGGTCCAACAAAAAGAGGTAGTCTCGGTCCGAATCAAAAGTACCAGTTGTTCCCGAGTAAACCAGAAACAACAGAGAGAATTTAATCTATTGTATTTCTATGCACTGAGAAATGCACTGAAATAAAGACACAATTATAAATCGCCAGTGACAGCTCATCTTTTCAAACAGACGGCCACTATGGAAGCGAACTGCCGCTCACCTCTTTGGTCTCTCCCCACATAGAGGTGCCAGGGCTCAAAGGATAAAATAACAATATAGTGGCAACGATATGAAGGCCATAGACTCAAAGCTTGTCAAAGCTACCCGCCCAAGTGACAACATGCTGACATCAGACACACGTCCTTTTACAAACCAATCAATGTTGAGTATTGGCAGCCCACTCTGATGATGCTGAATCGACGCTGAAAGTCTGTCACGTAAAGTTCTTTCGTGCAGTTGCATGATTGCAATGTGAAACCAAACCTAAACTAACCGAATGTATTAAAACATTTGGTTCAGACTAGGGCTGAACAATTAATCGTTTTCAGATCGAAATTGCGATTTGAAAGAACGTGATTAGCTAATCGTGAAGACGGTGATTAAAATGTAGGTTAATAATGCGTCTGACCTGTTTTAAACAGTCATGCAGTTACAGATTCATGCCTTTGTCATCCTTGTGTAACAGACTTGTTCGCCAATCACAAGCGCCATGCGCCTCCTTTTACGCCATGCGCCTCCTGTCACGCCATGCGCCTCCTGTCACCGACACAGGCAGCGGCTGAGCCGCGGTTTTGTCCGGCATCAACTCACACTGACGTTTCAGCAGCGGAGCGTTTAGCCTGCACGTTGTTAACGTGTTGTTAATTTGTCAGTTTGTGAACTATGGATAACCGCTCTCTGTGGCTGCGTTCCGCTCTCTGCAGGCTAACGTTACATAGCCACATGGAGCATTTCAGAATAAGAGCGTTTTGCCTGTCGGATTTTCCTGACTTGTTCAGATGTTGCTTATTGGTTCAGTTGTCCTTGATTTTTGTGCTTCTATTATGGTTAAGTAGCTACAAAGAAAAAAAATTGTGTCCTTTTTTTGTCTGTTTAACTGTATTTATTGTTGATGTACGATTGCAAGTCTACAGAAAAGTAGTTAGGCTAGTAGTTAACGCTTTGCACAGAAGATGGTCTCAAACATCACACAGGCTTCATTTGAAGTGAATGAGACGCAGAGCATTACATACAAGACAGAAACGTAACATTTAAAGGGTTAAAGCTTGTCTCTGATTGGTTGTCGTGTCTCCAGGTAGCCATCGACTTCACGGCCTCCAACGGAGATCCTCGTAACAGCTGCTCTCTGCACTACATCCACCCGTACCAGCCCAACGAGTACCTGAAGGCTCTGGTGGCTGTGGGAGAGATCTGCCAGGACTATGACAGGTCGGCCTGCACCTGACCACGACACAACACAGCAGCCAATCAGATTAGTCCATTCATTAAAGTAAAAATACACTCAGACTGATTGTACAGCAGGTTAAAGTAAAGGCAGTTTGATGTTAATGGCCTGCGTGGTTATAATCTTAATATCTTCTGTTGCTGTACTGTGAAGAAATGTTTTATTCAGACACACAAGAACTGATGAAGATGAAACACACACACACACACACACACACACACACACACACACACACACCGTGCTCTTAATTCTCTTGGTATCTCGTATTTGGTTTTAGAAGCTGCCCGTTTCTAATTTGCTTCAGCCTTCACTTTCTGTCCCACGCAGACTTTTCTAATATTACATTTCGGTGAAGGTTGTGTTTTATTCTCTGTGAAGTTAAAACATGTTGAAGGTCTGAGATCGTTCTTTCTTAGGGGCGTTATTAGATTGAAATGAGGAGTTTAATCTGAGAAACACTATTTGAAACTAGAAAGCAACTGTGGACTCTGCATCGACTCACACAAAGTGACAGATCTTTGGGGAAAACATATATAAGGTTCGAGAATATAAACTGAGGAATGACCATGGTGCGAACTATGGGGGAGCCAGCTCACATCAGCTCCCCTAAAAGCATGATTTGTGATATTTCGGGGGTCTCTAAAGTATTGACATGCTTTACTGCCATTAATCTCTATATATCTCTGTCATCATGGATCACGCGGAGCTTTGGACGAGAGGGTGGAGCTAGCTGGCTTGGTTAGCAAGGTGCATCTGTAATTCACGTTAACTGTGATATTAGCTGGGATGCTAATTTTGACTAGTGACGTACTTATAGCCGACTCCTGATGAGCTTTTTCAGCGGCGCTGGTTAAATGTACTCAGAGCAGCAGATACAAGTCGCCTCTATCCTGATTGACAGGTAGCGACTTGTCAATCAGCTTGTAGCCCCGCCCTAAAGCCTCCCCTGCTTCCTGGTCTCTGTTCCTCTAAATGGGACCATAATTTACTAAATGAACATCATGCTGTGTTGAAGACTTGAAACTAGCGACTGAGACCAGAAACTCATCAGGAAAGTGTTTACTGAGGGAATAAATCAGCTGACAAGTAGAAACATTTTCTCAGAGACTTCTATACAATCACACTTCTTTCTGCAGCCGCTGGAGTCGCCCCCTGCTGGCTGCTAGAGAGGACGCAGGTTTAAGTCGCCCCCTGCTGGCCGCTAGAGAGGACGCAGGTTTAAGGCGCCCCCTGCTGGCCGCTAGAGAGGACGCAGGTTTAAGTCGCCCCCTGCTGGCCGCTAGAGAGGACGCAGGTTTAAGGCCGCTAGAGAGGACGCAGGTTTAAGTCGCCCCCTGCTGGCCGCTAGAGAGGACGCAGGTTTAAGGCCGCTAGAGAGGACGCAGGTTTAAGTCGCCCCCTGCTGGCCGCTAAAGAGGACGCAGGTTTAAGGCCGCTAGAGAGGACGCAGTTTTAAGTCGCCCCCTGCTGGCCGCTAGAGAGGACGCAGGTTTAAGGCGCCCCCTGCTGGCCGCTAGAGAGGACGCAGGTTTAAGGCGCCCCCTGCTGGCCGCTAGAGAGGACACAGGTTTAAGGCGCCCCCTGCTGGCCGCTAGAAAGGACGCAGGTTTAAGGCGCCCCCTGCTGGCCGCTAGAGAGGACGCAGGTTTAAGGCGCCCCCTGCTGGCCGCTAGAGAGGACGCAGGTTTAAGGCCGCTAGAGAGGACGCAGGTTTAAGTCGCCCCCTGCTGGCCGCTAGAGAGGACGCAGGTTTAAGGCCGCTGGAGAGGACGCAGGTTTAAGTCGCCCCCTGCTGGCCGCTAAAGAGGACGCAGGTTTAAGGCCGCTAGAGAGGACGCAGTTTTAAGTCGCCCCCTGCTGGCCGCTAGAGAGGACGCAGGTTTAAGGCGCCCCCTGCTGGCCGCTAGAGAGGACGCAGGTTTAAGGCGCCCCCTGCTGGCCGCTAGAGAGGACGCAGGTTTAAGGCGCCCCCTGCTGGCCGCTAGAGAGGACGCAGGTTTAAGGCGCCCCCTGCTGGCCGCTAGAGAGGACGCAGGTTTAAGGCGCCCCCTGCTGGCCGCTGGAGAGGACGCAGGTTTAAGGCGCCCCCTGCTGGCCGCTGGAGAGGACGCAGGTTTAAGGCGCCCCCTGCTGGCCGCTGGAGAGGACGCAGGTTTAAGGCGCCCCCTGCTGGCTGCTAGAGAGGACGTAGGTTTAAGGCGCCCCCTGCTGGCTTCTAGAGAGGACGCAGGTTTAAGGCGCCCCCTGCTGGCTTCTAGAGAGGACGCAGGTTTAAGGCGCCCCCTGCTGGCTGCTAGAGAGGACGTAGGTTTAAGGCGCCCCCTGCTGGCTTCTAGAGAGGACGCAGGTTTAAGGCGCCCCCTGCTGGCTTCTAGAGAGGACGCAGGTTTAAGGCGCCCCCTGCTGGCCGCTAGAGAGGACGCAGGTTTAAGCCGCCCCCTGCTGGCCGCTAGAGAGGACGCAGGTTTAAGCCGCCCCCTGCTGGCCGCTAGAGAGGACGCAGGTTTAAGCCGCCCCCTGCTGGCCGCTAGAGAGGACGCAGGGGGCGACTGGTCAAAACCTGGTCTGCATCCTCTTTGGTTAAGAGGTTTGGTTGTTTTAGTCAAATAAATCTACTCGTCAAAGGTTCAGGAAAGATTTTTCTTCAAGGTTAAAAGGAATCCATTGTTGTTGATGCGAGCCACATTCTGTGATGTCACATCAGCTTAAAGGAATAGTTCAACATGCGGGGAAATTTTCTCATTCGCTTTCTCTCAGAGTCAGATGTCTCAGTCTCATGTGCATGTTCAGTACAGAGCTGGAGTCAGGATGTGGTTAGCTTAGCTTAGCATAAAGACTAGAAACAGGGGGAAACAGCTAGCCTGGCTCTGTCCAAAGTAAAAAGACAAATACACCGACCAGCACCTCCAAAGCTCCCTGATTAATGTGCTGAAATAAAGTGTACACAAACAGAAATGTAGAAACAGTTTGTGGTTTGAAAGGAGTAATTATAGTTATCTATATCTGAACAAACGACAGCGTAACCATCCGCCCAGTGCTCAGGTAACAATAAGACTAACAGCAGAACATAAACACGCTTCATTTAAATTCTTTGACTCCTTTTCGTTTGTTTGATCCGAGCAGGAAGTAATCACCTCTCAGCTTCACAGACACTCCCACAGCCAATCAGAAGTAATTTCTCTGCTTTGTGTTGAAGTAGTGGCGGTCTGAATGAGCTTGTTAACTCCCGCTGGCAGCCAATCACGAACCCTCCTCCAGCATCTCGTTTCCATTTTGACCCTCAGACTGTTCTGTTTTTTTTTTTTTTCTCCTCGCAGTGACAAAATGTTCCCGGCGTTTGGCTTCGGAGCTCAGATCCCTCCTGACTACAAGGTAATTTAACTGCTCCGCTCGCCGTCTCTCCCAGCATGCTCTCTGTCAGCGGGGGACGCCCGGGGAGGGCGACCCTGCCAGTCGCCGATGATTACCAGCCGGTCTCCTCCTCCTCCTCGTCACCCTGGGGTGCCGCTGGTTGGATTGTAACCCTCTCCCCACTTCCCTTCCTTTCCCATGATGCCATGCAGCGCCCGGCGGCTGCTTGTCTGATGCTGCATTCACATCATATGCTAAAAAGTACTGATGATCTCCATTCAAGCGTTCAACTACTTAGAAACACTAAGTTTTAAGGCAAGGCAAGTTTATTTGTATAGCACATTTTAACAACAAGGTCATTCAAAGTGCTTCACATAAAACATAAAAGCAACAGGGAAATATAGAAAAGTTTTAAAGTTAAATAGAAAATAAAAACAAGCAGGTCTCTCACTTATTTTACTCTTTGATTCCCCATCTCCCACTCTATCCTTTTTTTCCTTAACCCTAAGGGGACTCTAAGGACAGGAGGAGATCAAAGTTGAAGGCAGCTTATGTCACTTTGGAACGAATGAAATGTTGAGTTCATCAGTAATAAAACATTTCAACATATGGACACTTGGTCAAGACCCCTTGGCGTCGCTTTTTAACACCCAGGGTAGCCCGAAGCATCGCTTTTGTACATGTAGGGCTCCGCCGTCAACTTAGCAACAATAAATATGCAACGTCCGGTTACACTTTCCAAATCAAACGTTGTGAAACGTCACAGTTTAGTTAGGGTTAGGCACCATAACTGTTGGTCAGGTTTAGGAAAAGATGATGGATTTGGTTAAAATAACTAACGTAACATCACTAAAAGGAACCCTTGTTGACTTTTTCTTTAACGCAGGAAATGACCGGTCACCTGGGTGTTTATGACCAACCGACCACCTCCTTACTCAGACTTTTCTGTTATTTATATAGTACATTTTTTATGTTTTATTTTATTAGGTACCGATACATCTAACACTGATAAAACAGCAATCCAATGAGTGTTTTTAGCGGTTGCTAATTTGCATCACCCGTCCCTAAGAGTTGAACAAAGGCACCAAAGGGCTTCTTCCCCCATGTGTGTTGGTACCAGACCCTGAAAGACATGACGAAGCGTAACTATTGGTGAGAATGGGCTGAACATTTCTGCCCTGCTGCTACGGTCTTCTTTCTTTCTAGGCAAACTTTAGTTAGATATTGTTGTGTAACATATTACTGAGCCAGTCGTCTCAGGGGTGTTTATGTGACATAGATAGCCTACTTGTGGGTTCGTAGCATGAGATCCTCGGCGAAGGGCTTTCATTTATCCCGAGGCGCTGCGAGGAGCTGCCTGAGGAAACTAGGTCAGCAGAATCACTGACCTCTTTTCAATCTCTTCTTAAAATGTACTTCTATCAAAGAGCTTTTCCTGGTTCTTCAGGTTTCAAGCTGTTGCTGAAGAACTTTGTAACACAGATTTAGAAAGGTGCTCCACAATTAAAGATTATTATTATTACTACTTTATCAATTCTCTGTTTTACTGTATACAACAGTCTGTCAAAGGCTGTGATTTTGCTCAATAAAATGTGGCAGTCCTTTAAAGACGGGAGGCATGGCACAGCCTCCGTTGTTGGATAAAGGTCTTGCTGCCCAGCCCTGCTGCATTTTGGACCCAGTCTGCAGTCGGGGTCCAGTACAGACCTCTAGACCTGCTACGCTCATGTATTTTTCATGATTTTGACACGAAAAAAAATCCTAGAAATGATCATTTCAATTTCAAGTTTTATAATAAAAGGAAAGTCAAAATGTGAGGACGTTAAGGGAAATTCAATGCAAAATTATTCTAATTCTAATTGTCGACCTGTTCTCATCCCAACTCGTTACATATGGACGCTCGGTCAGATGTCTTGGCATCACTTTTTAACACCCTGAGTGTTAAACATGCAATGCCTATTTAGACTTTCAAAATAAAACTAATGGTTAATGTTGTGAAACGTCGCAATTTGGTTAGGTGTAGGCATAAAAAACTACTTAAAATAAGTACGTTACTTAAGTGACTTCACTTAAAGGAAAAATAAATAAATAAAAAGGAAGTCCAAACAAGGGCAGTGAATCCAAAAAGCGGAACAAAAGTCCAAACCAAGTACCAAAAGCCACAGCGGGACAAACATAGAGACAAGCAAGGCAACCATGAGGACACGACAAAGACTGAACAGGACAGAGCACATTATGTGCACAGGGCAAACGAGCAGGGAGGGAGCGAACAGGTGAAGCACATCGGGGTAATCAGACAACAGGAAACAAAGCTAGCCTTCACGCTGCCTTATTTTCAAGGAGTATTACACCAATATGATAATACTGACACACTTGGGGAAGGGCATAAGCTAAAGAATACAACAGGAGAACACTTCCTTTAGTTTCCATGATAGACATCAAACCTTTTTCTCTTTCCAATATGAAGTGAACGCAGCATCAGTCCCTGGAGTGATTGACACTTCCTGTACAGCAGCGGCCCCCTGAGTTTGATGGTAGTCCGCTCATAGGTGAGATTACACCGGAGGGGGTCACCTGCCCTGTGTTTTAATAAGACGGGAGGGGGAGGGTCAGTCAGCTGCTCAGATCACATGTCAAGAAGAAGATGAAGATAGAAGAAGGTGAAGAGAGAGCGAGGGTCCTTACATCATTGTTGAAGCTTTCTTTTTTTTTTGGTGCGGAGATCAAACAGACTTCCTGTACCTCCCCCCTCTCCTCCCCTCCCCTCTCTCCTCCTCTCCAGGTCTCCCATGACTTTGCAGTGAAT